>NC_049171.1:117176430-117213930 GCF_009769625.2 Cygnus olor | reverse complement strand
GTGCCTTCATGAGTAGGGCTTCCTGTCTCAAGCTAATACTAAATTAATTGTCAACCTTGCCATTATCTTAGTTGGAATACAGCAGCGTGTACATCAGGTTTAGATATTTCTCAGTTGTTACAGGGAATTGGCACTTAACCCATAATGCATTTCCATAAACAGGTGAGCAGCTCACAACACATACTGTATTCGGATAATTTAGCCCGATTCACAGCCGTGTATTGTCTATGAAGAGACAGGAAGACAGAGAGGATGAGAATACTGAGGTTATCGAGTCATTTCCTAACTACCACGTGAAGGATAAAATCCCTTCTATAAGCTGATCTAATGTTATCTCCACTCTTCTGGTCCCCATTACTTCTGCTGGAAGCCTTTCCCAGAAACTCTTTCATCTGATAGTTAAGAATGTTTTCCCAGTTTCATGTCTATATTCCATCAAGTTCAGGTCATAGCCAATTTAATTTCTGTCAGCATTACTCTTGCAGTCAGAAACTGCCCTACTGCGTTTATTGACAGCAGTCACACCCCTTCTGTGGCTCCGTTTTGATAAGCTAAATCTCCTTTAGTCCCTGGTCATAAAACAAGGTTTCCCAGTCCTCACACATCCCACCAGTGCTTCCCTGCCCCATTCCAGTTTAAATTCCCTTGCTGACGCCCCACGCAATGGCATTCAGCCTCCCATCTCTGACAAAGTACCTCAGCTGGTGGTTCTCAGGGACACTTCTCCCATTTCTTTGGTGCCTGAGAGCCATCCTTTCATCCCTGGCTACTGCTACAAAGGTGGTCACATCGTAACAAAAATTCTTCTTATTTCCTACATGTACGTCCTTGTGCTTTTTCATATTAAGTTTCATTTCATGTCTGTCACTCCAACCCCCAAGGCCACCCACTTTCTTTCCTGTACGTTTAGGTTCTCCTTTCTCACTGGCAATGTCTCCAAACTTTGTCAACTCCAACATTTCATTAGCACATTCCTAATTTGTGCTCCAAGGTCATTAATGAAAATGTTAAATAAGATGAGTCAGACTGATCCTTGACGAACTCCACTAATGAGCCCTTCTCCTGCCCTATGCTTCCCCTTTCACAATCTGTTGCTGTCTCCCCTTTTAGCCATTCCTCGCCACTCTCACACAAAACCCCGTCTCTTCCCGCTTAACTAGATGTTTCCCATGTGGCATTTCATCAAGTGCTACACTGGAGTCCAGACAGGTTCGATCTACAGCATTTCCTTTGTCCAGGAAATCAGCTATTTAACCAAAGAGAGATGTCAACTTACCCTGATGTGATCTACCTTGTACAAATCCAGTTGGAATTGATCCCACTCTCCAGGAACTTCTCTGCCTTTGTTTTTCTCAAGAACACACCCTAAAGCCTTATAATAATATTGAAGTTGCATCAAGAAGCCTTTAGCTCCCTGGATTGCTCTTCCAGGCCCAAACTATATATATTTGCTATTCAGTTATGTGCTATATCACCTGTTTGATATACCTATTAAAATATTTGCTGTCATTTTGTATTTCCGGCACATCCAGAACGCTGGAGGAACCTCAGTTCGCACAGAAATGTGTGCCTTATCAAATTACTCAACACATTTTAACCTATAAATTAGTCATTCGTTGCGATGATTCGTTCAAAGATTCGATATTTAAGATTTATTATTCAGGCACTGCAATGAGTAAACCTACCACAAGTCACATGGTATCACTTCCCGAATCATTATTATGCTCTCAAATTATACGCCCTGACATTAGTGAGCTCCACCTGAAACTGCTTTGTTTGCTCTGTTACAAATGAGTTTAAGATACTGATTAAAATACTGGTGTTTGAAAGCCTGGAAATTATTTCCTAGGAACAGCCAAAAGGGGAGGGAGAGGGAAGAAGCCCACCTGCAAGTAGCAGTGGAAAGGTGATGTAGACTCGGGTAAGGCAATATTTGGACCACAGCTTACTGAAATCATCATCTCTACCTGCACTCTGTCGTGTCCAGTTCTTGGTGTCTGGACATAAACCTGTATTTTTACCAGTTAGAAATATACAAATGTTAACAATGCAGGGACATTTTAAAAGCAAAAATTAATCCTTTCTTACTTCAACCAAGGGAAATTATTCTGCTTGGGTTGGGGTGGTTTTTTTGGTTTTGTTTTCTGGGGATTTTTTTGGCCTTACTTCGGGCAGGCAGGGCTGGAATTGCCCCTGATTTGCTCTGAGGTGGCTGCACCTGAAGTCTCACCCTCGCTCGGATCGCTCCCAGGCCCTGCCACCGCTGCCCTTCCCTGCGCGGCACAGAGGAGCCCGCGCCGCTTCCCGGGGTGCCCAAGGCACCTCTCAGCAACCACTTGCAAGAACAGCTGTAAGGGGGACTTCAGATGCAGTCACCTGGGAACTCTTGAGTATTCCTTCTGAACACTAACTCATTCCTTTGATGCTATTAAATATACGCCAAAAAAAAAAAAAAAAAAAAAAGAATAATCTGGAAGGGTAAAAGCCATTACGGACAAGGGCTTCCATCCACTGCATAGTCTCAGTGCCACTTGCACTCCCTTGCAAAGCAAAGAGCTAGCATTGCGCACTGCAGCTCACGTCAGGACAGGGACAATAGCTTTTCATGCACATTTTATCAGGATTATAACTGCTGCGCCACATATAGAAATGTGTGATAAGTGCATTATCAAAATTATAACTGTATTTTAATCACAGCATAACAACCTCACCGAGCATCCCTCTACAAGGAAGGCAAACCCAATAATGCCTAAGTCTGAATCTGAATTTTGAGCCCTCCATGAGTGTTTGAGTGGGTTCAAAATTAAGTAAAATGAGTTTATCTATCCCTATTTCTATAATAATACTTAGCACTTAGCACTTCTCATCTTCAAAGCACTTTACAAACATTAACTAATTAACTATTAATTGGTAAATTTGAAAAGGTTGATAGGTGAGGTGAGTTTCGGATAAGACCCAGCAATACGGATGTTTAGTTTATCTGTGAATTACTTAATCATTAGTGAATCATAGAAATTAGAAATGAAAAAGACCTATGGGGTCACCCTGTCCAGCCTGCTGCCATTACAGGATTTTCCCTTACAATATATTCTCAAGTGCTTTGTCTAGTTTAATTAGAAATTATCCAAGCAATGGGGCTTCCACTGTTTCCCTTGGGATGCTCCTCCTTAGTCTAATGTATCCTTCTGGTAGGAGGTTGTAATATTCAACACAAGGTTTTCCTTGCCATTTCATCCCATCATTTCTATGTATGCCCTCTCGGACCACTTCAAACAATTCCTATGCATTTCAATTACATGCAGAATTTTTCACTTGCTCCTCCCTGGGTGGGTCTGGCCCAGAGCCACCAGACACTGGAAAGTATCTACTCCTGAAAATAGAAAAGCCAGCTTTTGTTGGCACTGAAGTCCAACTACAGCCTAAGCCATACTGTAGATTAAACCACCTTAACCTGCTTCTCTTTAGAAGGTGATTCCCACGTACCCAGAGCTTGAGTATCAGCCCGGGCAAATCTCTCCTCCCTCTCTGCCAGCACAACCAACGTTACTTCTTGTCCATACAACTTATGCAGACTGTAAGGTCCTCTGAGCATGTAAGCTAACTGATTCTCACTACGCTTGCCCAGGGACTTCAGATGCAGTTCATCAGCGCCTCAGTACAGCTGCCAAATCACCAGATGAGGAAGAAGGGGATGTGCCTGTGACACTAAATGTAATGCTCCTTGGGGAGAAGAAAGTTTTACTTGGATAGCTTCCAGACTTCAATGGGAAATCAGGAGGATCGCCCATATGCTCAAAATCAACCCCGTTTTCGAGTCCTTTGTGGGCCATGAGCAGATATTCTCAACACCTCGGAGAGAAGAGCTAATTCCCTCGTTTCCAGTTTTCAGAGCGACTGTACTCTTGACCTAACCAGAGCCCTCCTTTCTCTCTGATGCCCATGCAGCCAACACATGGCTCTTCAGCCCCACGCCAGCCCCAGCTCAGTACTGAGCCTATGCAAGCATTTCGTGTTCAGAGAAACAAAGTTCAATTCCTTTCAGCCAAGAGGTGCCAGAAGATAACCCTCCTCCTCCTAAAGGCCATTGTCACGCTTCTCCAAATCCTGGACTAATACGGGTTTGGCTTCATGGCTGCCTTACCTCACCTTATACACTCATTTTGCTATGGCCAGTCAGCTGCCTTTGGGTACCTTTCCAGTCCCAAGTAATCCAGGGTTTCCCAATGTCACTAGCTTCCTACATTGCATCATCCATTTTCTATGCTGGAAAAACCACAGGAAGATGTGAGATATGGACACATCAGTCGGTCTATTCACAACCAGTCTGGATTCCTGAAATAGCATCATAGGTCTTCACCTAAGACAAACAAGCCTGCTAGCTTGTCCAGATGATCCATACTATACAAGACAGGGATGATTTGAACTTGGGACAAGCATTTTTTTTTTTTCCATTTCCTAATGTAAAATCTGTGCAGCAAAAATCTAAATAAACTCCAGCTATGTAGTGAACAAAGACAAACATCTGTCACTCGTGTGAATTCCCCCCAGACTACGATAACAGATCACTTCTGGTCAGTTTACTGCAACAAAAATAAAGCTGAGTATTTTAAGTTCTAAAAATACACAAACAGAAGTAAATATACTTGACCTGAGACAGTCAGATGAGAAGCCAGGTCATGCTGTTTTAATTTGTTATGACCCAAAAAAAGCTGATGAAAGCTTTTACAAGATTGCATTGAGGTCCCTCTCTATGGTAATGCCTGGATCAGCCATGATGCCCCTCAGAGCTATCCTGATCTACTGGGCAGAGGGACAGAAGCATGAACCAAGACTCTCGAGACCATGCCAACTCCTGCAGCAAAAAAAGCTTTGAGTACAGAAAGGGAAACCTAAAACTGTTTCCTCAAAGGACATCTACACTTCCTCCACTTGTGCTGCAAGTCACTTTCCTCCACCAGCGATTGTAACAGCCCTGTTAATAATTCCAAAAGTCTGCAACAATTTGAATCCAAACTTTGAAGCCTTTTCTTGCTTTGAAGAAGATATACTTTCTGTTGGGGGGGGGGGGGGGGGGGGGGGGGAATGAAAGTGTTTTTTTCTTTTTTTATACAATGACATGCAAAACAGTACAAGTTTGAAGACGTATCAGCAATTGTTGTGAATGTTTTGTAGTCCTCGATTCAGTATTTACCTGCAGGGACAATCTTCACTTCACAGAAGTCATCATCTGCCTATCATTTTTCCAGCGTCTGGTACTTAAAAAGTAGTCAATTTGACTTTTACTTTTCAAATTGCAGAAGAAAATAAATGTTCTCATTTCTTGTACACCACAGAGGCACATAGCTAACAGTATTAAATACCGACAATTCAATTGCAAGCTATTAGCATTTTTATTTCATTTCCTAATTTGAAGGGAAACTATCTTGGAAAAGAAAATTTTGAAAGAGACCAAGCATACACAGGAATAAACTTCATTGCTTCTCCATTGAAAAATTCTGTCTCACAACAGGGGTGAGATTTTGCAAAGCAGTTAGTGATGTCTGGGTGCTTCCTTTGACAACTCATTTCAGGAAGCGCTGCACACAGCCCACCTGAAAGCAAGGTTGCTTTTGCTGTCACATCAGGCTTCTAGAAAGAGATGCCACCAAAACCAGCGGGTTCCTTATCATCACAAGAAATCCCAAACCTTCATGAACCTAAATAGTGTAATGGACTTTTAATCACGTGAGGATAGGTGGCAGAGCTTTTTTTCTTTTTCAAACTGGTAACTGAGATAAAATTACATTCATATATAATTAATACACGCTCAGTCATTTCTAAAGGAAGATATTTTTCAGTCAGATATTCAAATAGCTGAGTTTTGATTTTCACTGGTGCTAAAACATATCCCAGAGATGTGGAGAGACAGAGAGCTTACACCATGGCTCAAAATAAGAAAAAAAAAAAAACTTAAATGTCAATATATACACTTGAATAACATAATTTTACATGTTGAAAAACAAACAAACAAACAAACCCCAACAACAACTACCAGCACACCACAGCCTCCAGCACATCCAAATATTTCAAAGGCTGTTCTTGCAGCAATTCGATGCTCACACGGACACTGTCCCCCCTCAAAACCCAACTTCTCATTTGGTCTGGTCACGTCTACACCGGACCCTCTGCGTACTTCACAAACCCGTCCCCCTGTTTGGTACAACCAGGAGGCGAAGGGGACCCTGGTGACAACCGCAGTGGTGGCCCAGGTCACGGCTGAGCCGTGCTGGGGGTGAGGGTGCAGGCGCTCGCCCAGCGTGTCCCTGCATTGTGCTCTGCTCCTGTCACTTCTGTTGGTGGATGGGACTGACTCCCTATGTGTTTTTTTTTTTCCTCCCCTGAAAATCAAAAAGCGGTTCATGAGTTGGTCGAGAGCCAGCAAAAATGAATAGTAATGAGCCAATTTCAATAGAAATAGGCTCATTACCATGCCAGCGGCTGATAAAACCAAATGCTCTCAATTCTCTCCAGCAAACGAGGTGCTGTAGGCAGTGTCCACCCTCCTGCCTGCAGGAAATAACTCACAATTTCAAAATTAAAAGAATCAAAATACAAGTTGGAGTTTATTCCTATGTTCATACCTACGTCCCCCTGCAGGGTCGTTTCTAACTAGCTGCCAAAAAAGCTCTGACACCGCTCAGAGTCTTTTTCTTGAAAAGAGAAAAAAAATGTTTTCTGTACATTGTTCACTCCCTGAATGGTAATGGGAAATCCTGTGTAAACTCCAGCAAAAGAGACGGTCTAAGGAGCTCCTTTGAATTCAGCACATTGCTCCGTTCACAACAGGAGGCTACAGGTATTCTTCAGAGTGTCAGAAACCTACTTGCAATTTCTCAATTGCAAGAAAAAAAAGGAGGGGAAAAAAAAATCACCTCTAAACCAAAACCCCAAACCAAGCAAACATAAACCTCTCAAGCCATAAAACAACCCCAAACTGGCAGGACGGTTTTTGATAACCGAATTAGATGATTCGGAGAAACAGAGAAATGATTTCCCATGCTCCTGATTTCTCCACACATCACCTGACAGTGGTAGCATACGGAGAGCTCAATTCGGTCTGCCTTTTGCTGAAGACCTAAATCCTTCTATTTTTACCCCAAAAGTGTTTTGGTCCCAGAGACTACGGGCAGGAGATGAGCAGGAGAGGAGGTCTGCCTGGCAGAGAGCACCTGAGACACACTAAGCCAAGACACGCTGCCACCACTGCTTGAACTCCAGAGGAAGGATGGATGGATAGATACCAGGACATACAGCCCATCCCCACGCTGACAAGCTTTGATGGGGAAAATGAGGGGAATTGCCTCTCTTTCCTCCCAAACTTCACGAGGGAAGAAAGCAAACCAAGTTTCAGAAGAACAAACTCAATACTGAAGTGAATGGTGTACATCAGAGACATTTCTGAGGCAGAGCAATTAGCAGGGCAGGTTTTTGAAACAAAGGGAATCGAGCAGACCATAGTGTTACCAGGTGGCTCAGATTTCACCATCTTCATTTTTGGGGCAGGTTAAGCATTTCATAGGCACCTCTTTCTCCAGATTTCCCCTCCTGACCAGACATGGTCCCCACTGCCTCCCTTTCCACCCTGAAGCCACCACTTCTCAACCATCTGCTTGGTCAAGCCAGCAACACTTAGCCTTCAAAATTATTTTCTCTCTGCCATAAAACCTTGCAAGGCTTTCCATTTCAGCAGCTTGAGAATTTTAACTATCCCCTCTTTGCCCTGCCAGCCATTTAAGCCCTGAAACTACAAGCGGGCTGAGTGGAGTACATCATCTGTAAACTCGACTTGCCTAGTCAGGGGGTCTGGGGGGCTTTCTGCGGCACTGAAATAGAGCCTTTTAACACTGAACGGTGCAAATTGTCCACTGGGGACAACTTCAAATGTCTCTACAATGCATATTTCGCAGTGCTTACTGGCTGGCTCCGGCTGAGCTGCTACTACTTATTTAGGAGCCTACAAAAACTATTTTATAGATTTTGTTTTGCTAGAGTAAATATTAAGTTTTAAATACATTAAGAAAAATCAGCACAGGAAGAGAAGCAGATTAAATAAACCTTTCAGAGAGACTATTTACTTTGTATTTTTATTTTTTTTAATGAACTCCTTTCCCCGAGGTCAAGACACTGACATTTTAGTACACAGAGACTTTAAAAATGAGAATGCACTCTCTCACACACACACTTACTGAAGTCAGCTCCTCTTGTTAATATTAAACTTTTCTATCTGGTTATGACACTGGCTGATATAATAAAGCAGTGATAGTCTTATTATTCAAGCACTGCTCTGATAAATTATCTACACTAATTCTGGAGCCAAAGCTGTCTGGTTCCAGCTGGTGTTGCTTAGATCTGTCTTAAGTCATTAGGAACCAGTGGAAAACTCTTTTCTGGAGGCCAGACCTGATCCCTTCTTGTCCCTAGAACATCCGTGTGTGTGTGTGTGTGTGTGTGTGTGCTCACACTTGTACAAAGCACATCCTTACTGCTAATCTGCTCCAATTAAGGCTTAATGGGAGTATTTTGGCTTGTGGGGGCTCTTCTCCCTTGATCTCTTCTCTCTCCTTTCTGCTACCTGTGGAAGGTGATGCACTGTAACTCAGCATCACCAGCAGTGCCACTCTTAAAAATAAAAGCAAGCTACAACTAATTCAGTAGAGATACCCTTGTTTAGCTACGAGATTTTGAAGCTAAGCCTCTCTGCGTGCTGGTAGGACTGATGATGTAGCCAGGACTTTCCCCAGACTCCCCCTGCAATCCTTCACACTGCCAGTGTTCATATACACACTTCAGACGTGCACATACAAGGACGATTTCTCCTGGCACTTGCCTGATGCAGAAATTCACACACAGCATTACTGCAGAGAGGTTTTACAGCTCAGCTGATAGACACAGGTCCTGAACAGCAGCCACAGGTCTTCACCTTCAGGCCCCTGTGGAGTGGATGGAGCCATGGTGCCAGAGGACCAGTCCCATGGAAGTTTAGATGTCTCTGGTCAGCCTGCATGTTCACATTTAATTCTATCTTGCAAAGTCTGGGTCTGAAAAAAACTGCTAGGACATCTAACTCACCTCCTTGCCAGCACAATCCCTTTCTCAGTATATCACCTGGTCTGATTTTAAACAGCCTCCAGCCTAGTTGGACACAAGCCATTGGGTTCAGTACAAGAGTAAATGGATGAAGTCCTATGGCTCACACACAGAGGGGCTGATCAAAGGGTCCCTTCTGAGCTTCAAACCTGTCAGCGTATGAAGCAACAGAAGGAGCTTCCACCACTTCATCCTGGCAGTGACTCAGCTGCCTCAGGCATCCCTCCATCAGGAATTTTCCTTCCCAATATCCAGTCTTGACTTCACTTAATTTCATCCAGTTCCATTTAACCTTCATCTCCCTTCCCCTCTTTGTGCTCCCTGGGCACACTGTGCCCACATCTTTCCTTCGTCACTCAGCCTCCAGCCCCATTGCCATCCACACACAGCCCCAACACGTTTGGGCCTTTTTTTGCTGCCAAATCTCAGCACAATTTCCCATCACCCAAGGATGACCTCAAGGCTTTGCTGGAGGCTCTAACTATATTCTGGTGGCTGGAATATTTTTCCACATTAAAACTCTTATCATCATTCACTCGTGTTTCTCATCTTTCAGTTCTCCCTGTATCATTCCATACTTGCAGCTCCTCCCCATTTTATATCATCCACAAGTATATTCCTTATTCCAGATCATTAATGAAGATGTTAATTAACACAAGAGCTCAAGCTGCGGCAACTCACCAGAAGCCTCTTTGCAGCTCCACATCTTTCTGCAGCTTTTGCTGTTGTTTCTGGTCCATCAGTCAGGGTCTGGGGAACATGGTGCAGCCTGCACTCCTGCAAAAGCCAGAGAGACAGGACGGAGCCATGAGGAGGGTTCAGGAATGCCTCTTGCTCTCTGACAAAGCGTGTTCATCCCTGCCATCCTCCTGCAGTTTGTCAATTTGCCCAACTGTAAAATGGGAGCAACCTGACCAGCAGGGTGGGACAAGATGTTGTGGTGATGTAGGACACGCTGCAGGAGCACAAAGTCATGTTGGCAGCTTTGTAGTTAGCTTCTCCGACAAAATATCAATCTCCATTCCTCAAGTAAACACAAGCCTTAAATTCACATACACACAAAATTAAGCAGGAGATAAACTTCCAGATGGGGTTTGAGGAAAGAAGGCAGATCAGATGGGTAGCCCAGGAAATCTGTGCAATGTGCACATATAAACGTATGCCTGGGCACATACATGTATTAAGAACTGTTGATTCCCCACTGTGATTAAGAGGTTATTAACACCAATAGAAAATCACAATTTGCTTAAGTTTCCCAGGAAGCATTGCTTAAGAGAGCCCAGCAGCTCACCCAGCATGCCCCTCTATTCCAAATTGTTTTATACAAGTGTCCTGGTTTCAGTTAGGACAGAGTTAATTTTCCTCCTAGTAGCTGGCAGGGTGCTATGTTTTGGATTAGGATGAGAAGAGCGCTGATAACATGCTGATGTTTTAATTGTTGTAGAGCAGTGCTTACACCAAGCCAAGGACTTTTCAGCTTCTCGCTCTGTCCTGCTAGCGAGCAGGCTAGGGATGCAGCAGGAGCTGGGAGGGGACAGACCCAGGACAGCTGACCCAAACTGGCCAAAGGGGTATTCCATACCACCTGACGTCATGCTAAACAATATATAGGGGTGGCTAGCCGGGGTGGGGGTGGCCGGCTGCTCGGGGATAGGCTGGGCATCGGTCAGTGGGTGGTGAGCAATTGCATTGTGCATCACTTATTTCGTACACATTATTACTATTAATACTATTATTATTATTATTATTGTTATTCTTTTCCCTGTCTTAATAAACTGTCTTTATCTCAACTCACAGGCTTCACTTTCCCGTTTCTCTCCCCCATCCCAGAGAGGGAGGGGGAAGGGTGAGCGAACGGCTGTGTGGTGTTTGACTGCCAGCCGGGCTAAACCACAACAACAAGCCTGCTCACAAACAGACTCAGATTCCTCCCCAGACAAAACCCACACGAGCGACGCGTTTTTCCATGCTCAAAGTAGCTTGTTTTCACCTAAGCACAACCCTCTTTAAAGGAGCAAACTCTCTTTAAGGAAGCAAAATCTTGGCAGCATCCAGCATTTCCTCCACTCTTTGAAATCAGCCCCAGCAGCTCCTGAGATGCAGCCCTCCCAGGTAAATTATCAAAAAGCAGCTTGCAAGGGAAGCGCTTGACTGAGGCCTCTAAGTACTGCTGCTTTTTCCACTGCAGCCCGAAACAAGCCCTTTTTCAAGGGAAGAGGAGTCAGGAGGAAAGGGCAGGTCGGCAACCTGCGCTCAAGGTCGCGGCTGTATAAACACCTGCTTGCTCGCCGCTCGCACCTGCACGGCCTCGCAAACAGACCGGGTACGGCTTTGTCAATACAGCCCTCTGCCCGGCGCCGCGGGGCAGGCGCGACCTCGCTCCTGACTTCAACGAAAGGCAATGAAAGGAAAGATTTTGCTGCCGGCCCCAGAAGGTCAAGCTTCTTTCCCTCGAACATCGTACTTCTGAAAAGACTAATTGGGCTCTAAAGATTGCAGGTGTCCCGCCGAGTGAGTGCTGCAGCGCTCGCGCTGCGTGAGCTAAAGGATGCCTATGGAAAGCAGTTTCTTTATGCTGCCCATGGGTTTTCGCCCTGGACACACACACAGACAGACTAAAATAGCATGGAGAGCACCTGGGCAATTTTTCCCCCTGGGGTGGTTGGATCCCTTCAGTGGATCATCATTTTTAAAGAGATATTTGGTTGGGTTTTATTTCACACTAACTAGCTTGCCACCAACTAACTGCCAGGTATAATATATATGCAAGGGTGAACAAAGCTGTTTGCTCACCTCCCTCCCCCTGCCCCTCATTTTGTTTGGGCTTTGAATTAGTGCCAAGTTTATGTAAAGTCTTATGGCTCTCCCTCCCTGCTTTTCCGTGCGCACCAGAGGCTGGGCGGCAGAGCAGCAGCCAGAAAGGCAGCATGCCACCGGTGGCGGGAGGTGAGGTGCTGAACCATTTAGTGAGGTGCTGAACAGGTACTGAAACCACGAGCATCACAGCCTCCAACAAACCAGAGTCCTCCAGCACAATGGGAAACATGCCATAGCCAAACACCATTAAGCTTTTCCCAGGTATTTGCTCTTTATCCAAGGCCAAAGTTCACAGCCATCACCACGCTTGTGCCCGGTCCCTGCACCTTGCTGGGGCTCCCCGCACTCTGCCAGGGGAGAGGGGACCCCGAGGGGAACAGGAGCCCTTCGGGATCCCCTGCCACACAAACCGCTTTGCATCCCCGTTTATTCACCCCCCGAACAGCATTAGCATCCTATAAGCAGGGAAACCCAAGCGGTTTGAGAACAGGGTTTCAGCCTGTCACAAGCACAGCCCTTAGTTTTGCCTGGGCTTGCTCCCGCAGAACACCTCCATCCTCCACGCACACCCACAAAATCAGGCATTTCGCCAGTCCCTCATTTAGCTTTTGCCATTTACTGGTTTTGTATAACACTTTGGTTTCCTCTTCATCTGTTCCCAAGGTTCAGCTGTCTTGATCCCCCATCAACTCTCTGCTCATCCCCCGATACATTTCTTTTAAAGCTATCTTCTGAGGTCGAGTTATGTTTCCAAGGCACAGCGTTCTCTTGCTGAATGAAGCGGTAGGGGCGGAGGGCGCGATGAGCCGCCCGTTCAACGCAAGCCAAAGCGCAGGAGAACCACTGGCCTTGCAGGAGCACACATCCCACAGCAAGCAGACAATGGGTGTCCTGGGACAACGGCAGGGTCGGGGGGTCTCAGAGATCGCCCTGGCTTAAAGTTTGTGAATTTTCCAAAGGATGTGCACTGGAGGCAAAGTACTGTGTGAGAAGGGGATAAAGAGTTTTTTCCTCTGAATTGTTTAATGTGGTGGTTTCCCCAGTACTGCCAATAAAACTGTAATTACTGCCTTGTTCCATGTCCACCAAATTTATACAAGAATAAAATAGTTAGGAGTGCCGCTTCATAGGCCCTTGGAGCAGGTAAAAGTGTCACTAAGCCACCCCAAGACCAAGGATTCAATACATGACTTTCAGGAATGCTCCACTCCCTCTTCCCCATCTGCAAGGGAAACATTTACAAAAGATTTGAGCTTTCTCCTAAAAGCCTGACACTTCTGCTATTGATGATACATGCCACCCCATTGTGGACAACAAGGATGTCCCACTCCTCCAGCCCCAAGCCAGTGACCACACCAAAAACATTCAGTGCATAAAGAAAGATGGGCACGGACTGACAAACCTGCCTAGGAAACCAGCGTGGTGGTGGTGCTGGAAGCTGAAGAGCTATTCACCTTTGTCTTACACAGGAGCTAATTAAGGCAGAATCCCCAATTCTGATGTCAGGCCAAACAGAGGCGGCTGCTGCCGCGCCAGGCGCTGTGAAAGCCCTCCTTAATTGCAGCCGCAACTGTCAGCATTCAGGCCAGAGCTTTAGTGCTCTCAAAGGAAAATAAACAAAAGTGCTCCTACAGGCTTCAAGATGCTGAGGAGAGGCTAAGAGAACTCGAATCTCTCCCTTCACAAGTTTGGATTTAAGCCTCCATCCCCATCAGAAGGTAGCTGCTGCGTTACAGCCCTCAGATGTTCTCCTGGAGGCACCAGGTAGGTTTTAAAGAGCCACAAAACCTGTATGACAGGGTCTGCACTGATTTGACAAGAATTCCTGTGGAGTTTCTAGGGTTCAGGTAATTTGATGCTCATAAAGAGGGGCAGAATTAGTGCTTTGAAGGGGAAGTTTATGCAGAGCATAAGCATGAGATGGGCACTAGCAGTGCTGAATTCCCCAGGCAGCCATACGAGTGCACTGCTCCTGACCTGCTGGAAACTTGTTCCAGCCAGCAGACCCCCAGCCCTGTTCAGCTGAATTCCCTGACTTTGTCTTCAGCATTGCCGGTGTTTGGTGCCAGCTCACCCTTGTTATTCTGAGGTCCTCGTGGGATGGAAAAATGATCCCAAAAGGATCTCAAACAAGCCTCAGAAAAATAAAATCACGTGCTGGTACTGACCCCAGACAGGTAGAGCCACTTTCATCCCATTGGAGTAAAAAGCAGTGCTCATAGTATAACTCTACCTTATATTTCACATCGTTTCAATAAAAACAACTGTCATGGTTTCCACCATGTGAATAACCGGCTATATTGCGAGGACAGCTTCGTGACAAAGCTCACACCGAGGTGGCCGAAGCTCAGTCTCCAAAACGCTGGTACAGCTACATAACAGAGCGCACTCGGTTTCTTTTGCTCCTGGCTTCTTTCCCCATCCCTCCAAAGGAAACAAAATTCAGCGTGATAAATGGCCACCTTAAACCCATGTAATCATTGTAACGCAACGAAACAAGATTTGCTGGAGCTACTTGAGGCTCTGAACCTGCGAGCGCGAGGTGGAGGTGACGGGAGCAGTGATGGAGTCGCCTGGTGCGATCCAGCACAGCCATGTCAGATGCGCCACAAGGAGCTGGGCTGGACACCCCCTCGCCCTTTGGGACTGCCTCGGCGCACCTTCCAGATCGCTTTCAACTAACGCCGGCAGCATGTGCATATAGCTCCTGGTCTGGGAAGCCCAGGAAGCAAAGGAGGGCAGACAAAAGGTGGGGAAGATCCCCAAAACATGCGTGCTTGCAGCAGGCTGGATCTTCCGGCTGCTCACATGGAGAGGATCTCAGCTGGTGCAGGAGTTTACTGCTGGCTTCAATTTTACACGCTCAGCTTTCTCCATCAACATCTCATCTCTCTGAAAACTGGAGTCTTTTAGAAGAAAAACTGAAGAGCTTTGCATTTTGCCATTCGGCACAAGCCTGTGCCCCCACACAAGCAGGAATCACAAATTGTCCACTTCCTTTCCAGGCACAAAAAAATCCTTAGCTGAGCCAATATGCTTTTTTTTTCCATATTTAATAATTTGATTTTGAAGGCTAGTCATATCAAAGAGCAAAATATTCAATATCGTTAATTCAGTTTTGCAAAATATATTCTTAATTTTAAAATGATTTTGCTCGGAGTGGTAGTGTAGTAATAAAGCAGGTATTGACCAGATCTTATTGATTGTGCAGTCCTCGGGCAAGGAACACTGACCTTGCTCACACTCTTATTGCTTACGCTTTCCCTGGCCTTCTTCATCTATGCCCGCTCAATAATATATTATTAATATATATTTTTAGCAAAAACTGTATGTTACAAGGTTAGGGCTTCTCTTAGTGATTTTTTTCCTGTGCTGCTCTGCCTTTGGGTTCTTCAGGGAAGAAAAGATTTCGCAACCAACTTGCTCCTGGGCTGGTGTTCACAAACACCTTTAAACAAAGTTGCTTTTCTGATTTGATGGAAGCCAGGCACACATTTCCCTTCTCTTTTTAACTGAAAGATTGTTCAGTTGTCAGTCCCTTATGGGACCAAAATTCAGGGAATAAATACAGTCGAGGGAAGAGCTATATCTCAGGTGCTTAAGGGAGAAAGATAGCAAGTATTTCAAGTGAGATCAAGAGTTAATAATGCAATTTAATTGTTGATCATTCTTTGGAGATAATTATAACTGATTCGAGGGCTTGATTCACCATTGCCTTGCACTTGAAACAGTCCTCTACACCTACTCGAGGTGGGATTAAGACTGGGGGACGGATTTGCCGGCCCTGCCTGACCACGCTCCCCAGTGGGGATTGTCCTCGCAGCACAGGCACCGTCAGGCCGCCGTCTGAGCAGGACCCAGCACCAGCCCAGGCACCCTGGCTTGACAACACCGAGCTCTCCAACATCACAGGAGTATCCAAACACTGTTAAAAATGAGCAGAAACCAGCCACAGGCTCCCTGGTTTGCAGACCGACCCCGGGGCAGCGCATGGGACCAGCACCCCTCTCCAGGCACAGCACCCAAACTGCCATCACAAAATGGCACCTGGGTACCCCGGCTGCCCCCATCGCAGCAGTGTCCCTGGGGCTGAGGAGTGCCAGCAGGACTAGAAGAAGGGAAACGATGCTTCAGCAACACAAGGCTATGAATCCCCATCTCCTCCCCATTCTTCCCAAGCAGCGTTACAGGGGGCCATGCTGGGAGTGCTTTGCAGCCACCAAACTCAGACCATATGTAAGCTCCAGCACTTTGCTTTGGGCCTATGCCTTTCCACCGGTGCAAAATTAGATATGGAAGTAGAAAAGATGTATATCTAAAATGATGCACCCATCCAGTTTTGTTCACAGGATTTTATCTGTTATTGACCAACTTTTATTAGGTGCTAGAAAAACAAACCTAAAGCAAAATATAAAAATCAACAGAACGAGCAAAATGAGATACCGATTTGCAGAACTTGCACTGGGAGGTAATAGGGCAGACGTCTACAAACCGGGCTGTCTCTGAGGAATAAATGTAATAAAGCGTTTGCAGATCAAGGTCCTTAACAGACTGTTAAACTTGGACCCTTTGGCTGGTTAATTCTGTAACCCACCTATTTTCCTAGTGCATTAACAGAAGTTAGCTGGAAACGAAACCAAATGATCTGCAGTCTACCTGCAGGACGCATCACATCTCATTGTTGAGCCCACGCACTGCACTGGTATTTGCATGTGCAGCTTGTCACTGGGAGCCGAGTGCTCAATGATACTTTTGCATGAATGACACTACGAAAAAAAATAAATTGTATCGCATTGTATTACCAGCCATTGAGGGCTCTTTTGTTTAGTTTGATAATATTACATGTTTAATAAAACACTGTTGAATTTTGATTGCATCTTGTGAGCACAGTCCTTTATCCTTTCGCCAGCTGGCTGATACAAAAGCTTATTTTCTTTTTAAAGACGTTCTAATTCCCAATCTCTATCTCTCACTCCCTGGGCAAGCGGGGAGCGCTGGGAAGGCATGGTGCTCAGTGGGGAGGCACGCAGTGCTGCCAGCACCCACGCCTGCGGGCAGATACAGGGGCATGCGGGGCAGGTGTGCTGGGAAGGCGCCGGTGGGGTTATCCGTGCCCCTGGGACAGGCTGGATGAGCAGCAACAAGCAGCCCCAGAGCGAGCTAATTACCTCGCCTTGCATCAGTGTGAGAGCAGGAGGAAACGCAGGCTGCGCCCACAGCCCCGGCTCCTCTGTCGTGTTGACATCCTCCAGCCAAAGCGATCAACAAGTTCACCTTGCGTTAGAGCCGCATCGATCACAATCAATTAAATCCTGAACTGTGAAAAAAGCCTCACAAAACTCTCCTTCTTGATCAGTTCGCGTGAAAAGGCCCCTTCCAGTGCTCAGGACGGTTTGGGCTGCTTCCACTGGCTCCTTCAGCATGTAAGGAGCTGACATCTACCCTACAAATGTGCCACCACCACATCTAACCAAAGCCATCACACCAGGCACTGCCACCTTCATGAACCCACAGCAGGAATTGCCACACATCAGCCCCTTCCCCAGGACCAGACAGAAAGTGGCCATGTTGCTTTGCAGGTGGGCAGGATCCGGCCCCTGGGGCCCATTTCCCATCCAGAACTGGCCCAATCCCAGTATGGCCCAGTTTGCTGCAAACTGGGTAAATGAAATGCTCCCACCATGAAGTAGAAACGTCTCAGTTTGAGCACTTACAAAGGCTGCTCCCCAAAATCTGGCAAACCAAATGGCCAAAAAGGACTTCCATCAACATTTCCCTGAAATAGGAAAAAACAAGTGAAAACATACTCTTCTCCACTTCTGGATCTGGCCCAACTTACATGTGCCTGGGGCCTGCACCTAATATTTCTTGAGGTGAGAAGAGAATTGGCTGGATTATAGGAATACAAATTGGTAAATTTGGGGTGGATTAGACGCATAGCAGAATATAAGTTTGTCTTGTATTAGCATAACTGTGTCATAAAAATGTAGATTCGGAGACAGATTATTTGTGGTACTGTTAATATGTTGTTGCTATAGCAAAAGATGTACACAATATTTACACTGTATTTGACCACATAAAACATGTCGTATACAGACACAATTTTTCATTAGATGAAAGAGAGCCAGAGGGCTCTTCATGCTGCCAGTGCTTGCGCTCCTGATTTTTCCTTATTTTTTACCTTTGAGAACAAATACACTTTTAAACCATCATTACTGTATTTTGAACAGTTAATATTTCATATCGTGACATCGCTGCTCAGAGGTAACAGGTTTAGTTGATTACTATTTGTTTATAGTGCCGGAGAAACCTACAATCATAGAGAACATAAAAGGATTGCAATTAGATCTATTGGTTGAGAGCTGCACTTCTCTGACCCACTGTAAAGTGCTTAGCACTATCAAAGAGATAATGCCTACTTGCAGCTGGCACATCTGTACATAATAATATGAGCTACATTGACACAGCCACTAAAGACTGCCACTACCCTCTTTAACTGGAAGCAGAAAACAGATCATGCTTTTAAAGAGTGTATCAACAAAAACCCTTCCACACTTCGCCAGAATTAGCACGCGTGTTTACGAGGAGCTTTTCTTTTTTACTACTGCTTCTTCAGGGAAGCAAACCAGAGGCTTTAAACAAAAGGCCAGGGACAAATCCAGGCTTGGCGTCAGGAAACAGCATTTTCCCTGATTGCAAACCTGCCTCAGAAGGGCATTTTGCCCTCCCTGCTCTCTGCTGAGTACTTCCCCAGGGGCTCACAGTGGGGCATGGCAAGGAAAGGTGCTGTGCTCTCAGCCTGGCAGGCACAGTGGGACCTGACATTGTGCATTTACACTGACCAGTTCATCCCAGTCTGCTCCTTTCACAGATTTGGAAAGCTTGTTCATTTTGGTTTGGTTTGGTTTTTGGGGGGTTGTTTGTGTTTTTTTGTTTTGTTTTGTTTTGTATTCTAGAAAACATCTCAGCCTTTCCCCATGGGCAGCATCTTCCCCACCACATTTATCGTCCCAAGCATCTGCAGCAGGAGAATGGTTTTGTGACATAACCTCATTCACCAAGATGCAGAACTTGCTTTCTTAAAATAAAACCGTATATTCTGGCAAAACAGCTGAACTGTATCTCCCTGGTGCAGGCACTTCACTGGGAAGTCCCCACTTCTGTCACTGCTTTAATTTTACCTGTGCAATTGTACCCATCCTTTCTACCCGACGGCCAGTGCGGGCGCCCCGAATGCTGCCATGCTGAAGTGCGATGCCAAGCTCTTTTCCAGAAAGCCAACAAAAAGGCCACTGGAATGTTTCTCAACATTGCACCACACGTACAGGACTCAAAGCCCACTGCAGGCAGAAAAAACCCTCTCGTTGACCCCAACCATCTGCAGAGCAGGCCTTGGACAAGTGAAACTGAAAAGAGCAAGGAGAAATACCAACACTGCTTTCATGTGCGCTTTCCACACCTCCATCACCCGCGTCCCCTCAAAACCATTTTGAAGCAAGTCCTCAGGCAGTGCACGGCCTCAGGCAGCTCTGCCCAGCTTGGAGCAGGGGGTCAGAAATTGGGATGGGGAAGGAAAGCACTTTGCAGAAGTTGGCTTTGCAGAAAGGCCAGGTGTGTATCAACCACCTGCGTATGAGCAACACCGAGGCAGCGTGCCGGGGAGGCTGGTAGAGCCTGTGGGCTGCGGCAAGCCAAGGCACTCAATATTTTATGGTATTTTGCCCTAGCATCAGGTGGGAACCAGGCAGCCAGCCGTGTTGAGACGAAAGCTGAATTAGTATCCTCTCTGTGGGTTTTTGTATTGACAGAGCAATCTGCTTCATAAAGCACGGCTGAACTCTCAGGCATGCACATAACCAGTCACCGAGGGCTTTCGCCTGTGTTCCCCCAGCCCCGCAGCACCAAACCGAAGCAGGTGCTTGAACCAACTGTGAAGTGGTGAATGTAAAACCGGGATAAAAGGACGTATACAATTAAAGGCAATGCACGATTAAGCCTGTGGAGTTCACCGCCTTGTGATACTGTCAAGGATAATGGCATAGCACACTGGAAAAAAATGATTGCACAACTATGGCTGAGGAGCACATCCCAAGTCATCTTGCTAATGACAGTAAAGGACTCCCACTGCAAGGGAAACTCCAGATTTTCACATGAAACCAAGCTTGAGAGGCTGTGGTAGAAAAATCAAAATGATGTTTGGTTTTGACCTCATCAAAACATTTGATTGTGACATGGTCAAAACCTTTCATTTTGATACAATTTAAGGTTTATTTTCTTCCAGTTTGTTAACTCAATTCTTATGTTACATTGTAACTTACAGATGGTGAAAATATTTTGACTATTATTGTGCTATGACTTTTCATGTTGGGCCAAATTAGTTGGCTACTACTATTATGTTATGACTGTAACAGTCAAAAGCTTTAGACATTTATGTTTTAACATTACCGTATATAACAAAGCTTAAAACAAAGCTGGTGCAGTCAGAACAAATCCAAGTCCTGTTTTATTGAGCCGAGAGATAGCAAGTGCACTAGAGGCTGGAGCTACCATACGGTGAGCACAGCACGTGCCACGTCGCACTTGGTGGCCCTGCAGGACTATGACAAGAGCTGGAGATCCTTCTTGTCAGCAGCTTGATGCTGCTTTGAAATTGGATCTTCAGCTCTCTCTAATCCATCTCATTTTTAAGCACTGGTAGAAGCAAAGGAAGAAAGCAACAAGCATCAGCTTTGGGGGACTGTGTGGCACCAGCTGTCAGGATTTGAACCTAGAATTCACAAATTTGGTGCTTCTCTTAAAAGTCACAACTCCTGCAGTTATATGATTATATGTTGTTTCAAATTCATAGTTGCAACAGTTGCTAATCCTCAGGACTGTAAGAAAAATCTTGCAAAGAGGCCCTGGAAAGGCCAACACACCAAACTGATATAAAATAACCCACATACCATGCCAATGCATTCTTGTCATCTTTTCAGCCTGGGGAGAGCACAGCCTGACTCGTTCTGGTTCAGGCTGGACTTTGGCGAGACAGAAGCCGGCAAGACCACTAGTCTGGTGGTTGCACAAGGACATAGCCAGGGCTTTTTCATCTTGCACCTCACTCACACAGTCCCAACTGCAACATGCAAATAAGTGCCTGTGCCATTATCGTGCGGGTCATTTGTATTCCTTTGCCTCCGCGCTCCTTATCGCTCCGCTATATAAGAGTACATGTGGGATCCTGTCATTCAGCCTGCGTTGTTCTGAGGCAGGCATAAACACTGGCTTGATTACAATGCAGAAATACTACTCTGTACCAGAGGAGGAATTCACAGCAAAAATCATTGGGTTTATTTTTGTTTATGTTATAGCATTCCAGTAAGTGGAACAGCTGAGTGTTTATCCTACTGCAAGGAAATTCATGTTGGTATTTGTAATAAATGGTTTACACTTTAAGGGATAAAAACAATTTTAAAGTCTCTGAAAGAAAGAGAGGAAGAGATATGAAAATATCTCAGCAAAGTTGCCTGTAAGCCTTTGCGTTTTCTTCTGCTGCCTCTCCCAGCAGGCCCCGGCAGTCACTGCATGCTCAACATCTCCTCTGGGGAACACTGATACCCAAAGTGGTCCTGGTCTCACCCTCCACCTTGCCAAAAAAAACAAACAGAGGCATGGGATAGACCAGCCTAGGCTTCAGGGTGCTTTGAGGGAATTGGGTAACCTGCATTTGAAGAGCACAAAGATCTTTCTGAAGCCTACCTATCTGAAGGCATGTTCCTCCGGTAGCTGCTGGTCTGGTACTATTTCCAATGAAGAAAATAAACAAAACTATAAACAACTGGAAATGTTCCCAAGTGAACCTGTTCTCGTGAGATTACCAGCCAGCTTCTCCAAGAAAACACATTCATAAATATTTTGTGAGGCCCCTGTAACCTCAGAGAGAGACTGGTGAAGCTGCAGACAAATCTCAGCACCTTGTCTTGGGCTGGGTCAAGTCAACAGCTCCAGCCCTGGTTTAGCAGCACCCTGGATGGGACTCTGCCCCTCTGAGGCCACTTATAAGCACCCCTGGGGGCTTCCTGGGAGGACACGTAGGGCAAAAGTTTCAGCCCCTTCTTTTCCCAACAAAACACACTAATTCTTCCCAGTTGAAAGCACTTGCTGGAAAAAGTCACCACAAAGAAATGCAATGCAAAGTTTCCAGTGTCTTTCTAAACAATAAGGGGAAAAAGAAAACAAATTGTTTTTCCAATTCAAAACAGCTTAAAATCAAGTTGGTTATGGTTTTTCCCCAAATAAACAAAAAGCAGTCAAAATCAACACAGAGCCACTCAGTTTACCTGGGCCAAAAGCAGAAAAGCAGCTCGTTTTTTGTGCAGTGGAAAGTTGCGGCCTTTTATCTGGTATGTCCTGGGGTCTGTTAGTTTGGTAGTGATTTATTTTTTTGTTTGTTTCTTTTGAGTGGAATCCCACAAAGGAAAAATAATCTCCTGGTTAGCCTCACCCAGAAAGAGAAAATCACTGAATCATTGCTTCCTTGCCACCTCCCGTGCCATACATTTCCTCCAGCTCATGCTCGGTGTTCTCCAAGATGCACGGTCCTCTGGCACACATCTCCACCTCGGGACCAGAGATGTTGTTGCACAGAGCCTCTTGTGATGGGGCAAAGGCATTTTTGTATTGAAGAGAGCCAAACACCCCCTTACAGGGCACAGCAGGCGTTGGCTGTGGAGGAAGCAGTGTAAATTCGATGACTTTCCTCTGCTCTAGTGCTGTTCTTGAAAGGGCCCCTGGGATCCCCTCAGCGGTTTCTGTTGCATGCGCCATGCCCAAACTGCCGAGGGAAGGACGTAGACACGCAGCAGGGGCCGTGAAGTCCACCAAAAGCAAATGCATCTCATTTATTTGCTGCTCCAGTTCTCTGGGGATAAGTTCTCTATAAATTGTACACTTAAATCCCAATTCACAGATGTGTAAGCAAAGATCCCACGCAATTTCAAGTTGCTTGCACTATTCTTGCATGTCTGAAAATGAGCCTTTTGCCTCAATAGCGTGTTTGGGAGGTTTCAACAAATAACTGGTATGTTTGACTTGAGATCACATGGGCTGTAGTTACACAGCGTCACAAGAAACCAAACCCTCCAGCCTGCATGGATTTGTACCTGTGAATCTGAAAAATGCAGTCTGAACGGCTGACATGGGCATTTGGCATTTCTTGTGTGGATGAACTGCTTCAAAATTGGCTACCTGAGGTCTAAGCAATGAGACATGGTAGTGATGCTAAAATGATAGTGGGAAGGAGGGATTCTGCCGATGACACTGGAGTGAGAACAATATTATTATTCTCATTGTTTTGATATCACCAGCACATTATCCACAATGATCCACAAAATAATGGAATATAATGAAATGATTTATCCCCTACAGACACATACTTTATAAGGGCTCAGGAAGAAAGGACAGACTTCTAAATTACCTTGGCTATTCAAATTTAGACCAACACAAAACACAATAGAAGTGACAGGAATTTTTGCACACTTTTAGAAACAGTGAGGATGTCTGGGGAGGCCACCGAGGATCCGGGTTCTTCCCTCATTAACTCCTCAGTGTAGTTTGCTTCTTCACAAAAGACGTTCTTTGTTCTTTTGGACAACAGACCTAGTCGTTCTTGGAGAGTCCCCGCTCTTCTATCGTGAAAAAATGGATTTTACTATAAATGCATAATCCATGGATTCAAAACTTTAACTCAGACTGGCCGCCGGAGAGAGCCACTCCATAGCTGTCTCCAGCCCAAAATTCTGCACCACCTGCACCACACACTGTCCCTCACTCAACACAATTTCTACCTGCCAAAGCACATGACGTTTAAATTCAAGCAAGCGCCAATGTGCCTTTGTAGCTGTGGGACTTCAATTTGCTAATTAAGGGAAGATTAAACCATGGGTTTAGTGGCTTTGTTCAATGGGACCCTTATTTGGGAGAATCTCCTACTTGAAATCAAAACACTGGGTTGCAAATGCCTATGGCTAAGGAGTGTCCGAGTTGCAAAGATCCCTTATATTTCTTTAATGTGTTAAAGGAATAAAATCTAACTTAATGAGTGCATAACCTTTCAGAAGAAAATAGTAGCCAGACACTTCAAAAGCATGTGCACGTGTATCACAGAGAGCTTGTATTGGCAGACTATGAAGTATGGATTTCCTAATTCATAGAATATCAAAGATCAATGAGTTACTTAAAAGATAGCTACTGCCACTCCTCTGGTGGATTTCCCTACTTCTGCAGTTTATTCGGTGGTTATCAGAGGGTTACAAAGTTCTTTCCTTCTTCCCTTCCATTCTCTTTTTTTCCTCTTTTGTCTTTTTTTTTTTTTTTAATGTGGTAGAAGATACTCATTTAAATAAAAGAGGAACCATGACTTTTTTCCATTGGTAATCTGGTCCATGTGTTCTCTGCAACTGAGCATTTTCAGAAGGGCCTGACTGTCTGGGTTAATTGTTTAATGCTTTAGTTAGAATTAAACTTTGCACCTGCTCTGACAGTGATAAATTAAATGTGCTCCTTTTCCAATACTGTTGCCCTCTTTAAGTAGAGACCAAGAAGTGTATCTCCCTTCCTTCCCAGCGTTTGAGGAATCTGTGCTACACTTGAGTGTAAACCAGTATAATTTGTCACTAGAGCTAGCGCCAATTAAATTGATTGCGTTGGACTGAACTTTAGGACCTCTAATGCAAGCACTAAGGGAAAAATGGGCTTTTTTCTGCCCATTTCCCCATGTGGCACTTAGACATAGCTCAACAGTGGAAGGCTTTCAAGGTTCAAAAGGGTTTTATTTTCAAAAGAAATGGGCATTGATCAGTTGCATTTAAAGGCAAAGATAATTCCAGAGCTTGAAGGCTGGATTTGTGTTTAAGGTCTAAATCTCTTTCTTTAACCTTGGGGGGCCAGCATAACATAAAAGCGACAAAGAGATTAAGATTACAAAGGGTTTGCAAGTGTAAATGATGCAGTGGTATTCTTCAAACACAACACAGGCCGGATTCACAACCACAGCTCAGGTCAGCATTTGATCTGTTGATTTTACACCTGTAAAAACAACTTGTGTTTATTTGTCACTTCGGTGTTATCTTGGCAAACGTTGGGCGAGAGTGCTGGCGTACTGAACTTGCTGATGCCGGGGAGTTTGAGCTCGCCTTCTTAAAGCTGATTGAAAAGTAAACACTCTAAAGGTCAGCATGGCAGAGACAATAAGAAAATCCTTTTTCTTTGTCAGTGTAACACAGCCCACATGAATGATAGGAGCAGTATGTGCTTCTATAGTCTTAAGTCAAGAAGTACAGTTTTAATGCCTCGGGGAGTTCAGCGGACTGCAGGGGAAAGCGTTTAGCGGCTGTCGGCATTCGTTATGCAGCCCACATACGCAGTCTGGCGAGCGAGCCATTGCCACGCAGGCTGTAAATATGCAGCAAGTAATTACCCTTCTGGGGTCTCTCCTTTAGCGGGCGACCAATGCCATTGTATTTCCAGCTCCACCGAGAAGTCCCCCACTCCTGGCTGTAAAATATCCCAGGGCACTCGCGCAGACACAACCTGCGGCACCAGCGACCTCAGCAAGGTGCGTCTCCACGGCCGGTGCCACAGTAGAAGTACAACGAAAAGAACTTTTGCCAGCACTTGCGTCGCAAGCAATTATCCCTGTTCCCATTCTTGAAAGGGTTTTGGCCAATAGTCTGTGCAAGCTTACAAGCATCCTCCTGTTTGGGGCCAAAAGCTCCTTCCAAAGGTCTGGCAGGTCTACCTGACTGCAAGAGGCATCCTGACATCTCAGTGGAAGAAAGTTTATGCAGGGCTCATTTGCCAGTAAGCACCCATTCCTGTTTCATGCAGCAGTCCCAGACAAACCGAAGGTAAGCCCAGTACCTCCTGAGGTCACCCTGCTTGCACAGCAAAGCAACAGCCAGTTTCCTCACCATGCACCCAGGGCAGTTGTCCTGCTGCATGCAACGACTGAGTTTCCAAGAAAGCCAAACAATTGCGAGGTGGAGATGGGCAGCCAGGGGCCTCCGGGCAGATTTATGCAGAACCGTGTTAATGGGCACAAGGAAACTGTCCAGTTTTTAATTATAAAAGGGCACTGTGCAGACCCTGCCTGCTGATGATATACGGGGAGAGGGATGCACCTAAGTACACGGTATTGATTCACACAGCAGCAGCCAACCCGCTGACTGACTGATGTGGAGCACAGCGCTGGCCAAAAGCAGGGCGTGCAGCATTTTGTGCAGGTGTACACGTGGCTATAGCACGCCAGGCAGGAACGGGGACACATCACTCAGTGCTAATGGGGAGGCTCCCATAAGGCCCCCAAGGAAAGCTACCCCTCCTAAGGTACGGGTGCACACACATCGCTCTCACCTGAGGCTCTGCCCTTCATGGTTGGTAACAGGCATTAGCAAATGGACGCCCACACATGTAGGCTGTGCACAGCTCCTGAACACACCATTACTTTCTGCTCAGCAGCACGGGAGACACAACCACTGGCATGAAAATTAACAACCCCCTAACCAGAACTCATCAGCTGAGAAGAGGCTCCCAGGGCTGGGTGCACACACAAACACCTCTACGTGGGGACAGTGGGTATGTCTGCATAGACATGCATGGACGTGTCCAAAACCCAGTTTTCCCAGCTGACACCAACCAGCATAGTTCCACCTGCACCAGTGCGTGATCTGGCTGTCAAACATTTCTGTTATCAGCTGGCATCTCAAAGGAGATATGAGAAGCAACTATTTCAAAGCCACCATGCTTCTTTTGTGAGACTTGCTGCAAAATCTGCAAAAGAAAGTGGATGTTGAACCAAGATAACCTGCACTCAAAGCCCACGCACAAGGCAACTCGCCAGGTCACCTCATACTGAAACACTACAGCAAAACCAAATCACAGATCAAGAAGTCACCATGCCTGTAACCTCTATTTACTGAATTTACTAGCCAAAAAGAGAGCCTCAAGGCTGGCCAGGAGAGTTGTGCTCTTCAGGAAACACAGCAAGAAAGGGCACAAAGGCCAGCATCATTTGCCAGACTGAAAACTTAAGATACATGCAAAGCCGATTGCAGTTTTGTTGCTATTTTCAAAAGTGCGAGTTGTTTCAACAGAAGCCTAATCTGTGTATGTCTGGAATAGGAATGAATGGATTAGCCTTTCAAACCCTTCAAGATCAGGTCAAGATCATTCAAGCGAACCACAGCTACAGCAAAGTTGAATTCTGCATCCAGCAACTTGCAACACAAACAGAACATTTACTTATTTTAAAAAGCACCCAATGTCAGCACACTGCTTTTAGTGGTCTATGAGGATGACTAAGAGAGTGCAAGATTAGTAAACAGTAATTTATGTATCCAGATACATGCTATGCATTAGTCATCTGAGAGTGTGCTACCTGCACCAGCTAGCAAGGAACACCACCAGGCATTGTTTGAAAAATGTATCCTGATTACGGAACAACAATGGCATTGTTTGGTTTGAACTGCAGGTATTTATGTTACGCATTCAGCTTTCCCAGTGTTTCTTGACTGGTTCTTTTCAACTGAGTCCCATTAAATTAAAGTTCCTTCACTGAACATATCAGAGAAACAGTGAAGAATTTTTCATAAGCATTACTTGACCCAGCTAGAGTATTCTCATCAGGACACGTTGGTAAATGGTTTTCCCTCACAATAGGAACGGCTCCAGTATTGTCAGGGAGATGCTTTTGTTTCACTTGATGCCACTAACTAGCCCAGGCCTCAAGTGCCATTAAGATATTTGGCGGAGGATTTCCAGATAGCATATTTTTTGGAGGGGTTATTATTGAAAACAAAACACACAAAAAAATCCCTAATCTGAGTCAGGCAGAGAGAACTGGAATCTGGGTCACCCTCCGCTCAGATGAGTCCCAGAGCCATGAGGCCAGGAGGGCCTATGCTGACATACGCCCTGGGACCGGTGGAAAACACAGAGCTCCCATTGATTTGTGCTTTGGGAAGCCTCTTCCTCTGGAGGTTCAGTCTCTGGTGAACAGCCTGTCCGTATTTAAAAATGCAATTTATGTCTCCCACTAAGAGAGAAAGGTCATCACAAACAGTAAGGGAACGGGAGGGAAAGTTTCCAAATGCATCAGGAAAATGTTTTCTAAGGATGAGGGAAGGATGGGGGCCGTGGTGCCTCTGAAGCCTCATGGAGGCTCGGCGAAGAAGCACAGTTGCACCGCGCTGTCTCATGCAGCACGCAATGGACCCAGGGGACAAACACAGGATTTCACTGTGTGGCCACCGCCTCCCACAGCCATACTGTGCTGAGCAAAGTCATCTACAAGAGAAAAGCAGAAGAAATGCTCTCCTAGGTTGGACCAAACAGCACCCAGCCCCACGCCGTCTCGCCAGGAGCGGCAGGAAGACGTGCTGCTTTAGGAGCATGCACACCCGGCTGCTACCCAAGGGTCGTTCCCCTTGCACTCTCCTGGCATCTGGCATCCAGAGCTTCTCTGGGAGGATGGTGGAAGGTACACTTCTGCCCATGCCCTCCAGCATCTCTTTCAGATACCAGCTACATCCCACGCTTGCTTTTCCCCAAGAGGCCTGGTGCCTTGGGCTACAAGATCACTGTCTGAAGGTGCACAGGGGAGAGAAAGGGGGTTTTGCCATCCTTTTTATTCATCCGTAGTTGTTGCTTTCTGGCTGTGTAGTAGTGCTTCTGAAGAGGTGTAAAGTTCTGGTTTGGTATTGAAGAGCAAGGCAGCAAAGCATCATTCACTTTTGTCAAATCGCTCCCCACTGCACGGTGCAACCACCTCAATGTACCCACAACCATCTCCTACTTTCTTCTTCCTAATGTTATGAACCCCAAAGTCCCCATGGCTCTCCCTATCTGACTAAATCCGGCCTCATCCTACACGCTTTCCTACAGCAAACCCTTCATCTTGGCATATATCCACCCTAAATCCCGTAATTCTTCCACCTGGGACAGATTTGTCTATGGACCATTTCCATCACTCACGGCTTAATCATGGCAGATGCTCTCTTAAGTTTCTCACTTAATCAAACTGCACTGCATCCTCCACAATCCCTTGGACCCATTAGATGCTGGATCTCTGAGATCCTGCCTCAAAACAACACAAATTTCTCAAATAGCAAATAAACAAGTGAAAGCAGAGACCACAAAGCTGCAAGCAGTTTTCATTGCCTCCAAGGTTCATCTGTGGCTATAATGTCCCTCAGTTCCTAGTACACACTTAAGTAAACCATGTTAGCACTGGAGAGATTTAAGCAGGATTTTTTTTTTCTAGTAGAGAATTACTAATGGGAAACAGCCACCCCCATCTCCTCCTGTCATGTTCATTTTAGGGAGTACATTCAATCAGCATTGTAGAGGATTTCATAAGAATGTAATTGCCAATAAATGAAATGAGTGGCAAACACTCCAAAATCCAGATGAAGAGTTTGAAACCTAACATTTTAAAAATTCTGTCCCATATTCTGCATCTTCTATCTCCGGCTGCAGCTGGGGCCCACCAGACAAGGCACAGGACACGAGCACAGCAGCAGTGCCCACCATCGGCCGCTCACACTGTCATAGTTAAGATGGAAAAATAGAAAGGAAGGACTAATGTCACCTTCTGAGAAGAAGTAAGTGACATGCTGAGGCAGGGAGATTGTGCTGAAGCTAGTGTGTAGTCCCTAATCTCTTCTATTTCAGGGCAGAGCCTTCACTGGGACCTCCCACACCTTCTCCTTCACGTAACTGGTGATCATCCATTGCTCTCCACACCCATAATCCTACAGCTGCTCTGCTCCTGATTGAATAAGCTACTATTAATGTCAAAGTTGGAGAGAGGGGTCCCTGTATTCCTACCCTGGGAAAAAATGATGGGTAGGAAGAAATATCCACTGAGCCAAATTTTTGAGCTGTTAGATCAAATGACAGGTTTTGTTTAACCCAGGTCTCTGTCCATACAGGTCTCAAGTCACACCACGCAGCAGTCCTGCCTCGAAGGAGTGACCTTAGGGAAACCACAACTAACACAGAAACTATGCCTTTGCCTGCCCCAGCCTGGGGCAAGTGAGCAGTGGGATGAAATTTCTCCTGTCATCTGTGCCTTGATTGCAAATGAAATGTGTTAAGAAAAGTGATTATGCTTAAACTCAAGTGGCTGAACTTCTTGTTGTTTTTTTTCCCCAATCTCTTCCTTTTCAAAAAGACATCCCTTAGACAGCTGAGCTAATAGAGTCCAACATCTTTGATGATAGTGATGCTAACACTAGAAACAAATTATAGTGTTCAGAAAGTTTGAAAGACTGAAAAGAAATGCAGAACGTGTAACACCAAATTTGCCTGTCAAGTACTTTTTTTATTACTGCTTGTTTCGTTTTATTTTATTCTTAAAACTGATGTTTTTGCAGCTATCTGCCTCCCCATTGGAAATTCTAGCTAGGAGAATACTGATTTGCCACTTCAATCATCGCCTGACAAACACAGTCCCCGCAAAGTGAGAGCCGAACCGTAACAGGTATTTCAAATCTTCATAAGTCACAACACATCACCCTAAAGTGAAGCATTTCATTCACAGGACACACTCTTCTGAGAGCAGCAAACATTTTTAATTCTTTTTTTTTTTTTCCTTTTTTTAACTGCATGAAGCCAACTTAACAAGTGGCCATGCACGCAGCCAGCATCACCTGGCAGCTCCTCAGACGTCAGCAGAAACTTCCTTAAACCAGCTGAGAGTCTAGCTAAACATTTTAAGTTAATTCGGGCTCAAGACTGTTTTCTTTTTTTTTATTATCTTCTTGTGCTGTTTTAACCATATATTCTCTCATGCGATGCTTTTCAGTATATCATAAGGCTTCTCTGGAAGACCACGCAGCATGTACCGCGTTAATTGGTGGCTTAAAGCATTGCTGCTTCGCCAACAACTCCTGCCACTGATAGCTGCTGCTCGTCACAAAACATTGTATCTGGGGTGCTCTCATTGCATCCTCAGACTCGTTGTGTCCAGTGCTCCGAAGGAAAGCCTCCCAGTGTCCAAAACCAGCAAAATCGCCACACAAAGACTGAGCGATACAGCACAACAGCACCTTAACGGGGCACGCTCCCCACTCACCAAGTACATTTTCTACATTTTGCCTGTATTACCTCTTTGGAAAAAAAAATAAACAAACAGGCAGGTCGTCGCTTTCCTGCTCCACCAGATGACCCATTACAAGCTGCCTCCTCCCCTTTCAGATGGCGAAGCACAGGAAGACCTCCATAGCAGTCCACCTCATTGGGCACACGGCATGCAGTAACGCCTGCCCAGGGTAATATATATTGCATGCTAACTTCTTAGTTGTGTACTCAGCTGCGTGGAAAAGTCAGACTGCATGAAAAGCCCGCTTATGGGCACATCTGGAGATGCACCATGCTATAGATGCCAAAGAGAAGAAAGACACACCGTGGGACAAGCATTCGTCGTGCCCAACAGCAGGACAGAGGCTGTGCCACGAAGCCTGTGCCAAAGCTCACCTGTTCATAGCAGGAGTACTATTGCCATGAACCCGACGTTCCGACTGGGCTTGAATCAGCGGAAATACTCTCCCTGCACTGAAAGTATAAAACAACCAGGAAAATCTATTTCATCTTGGTCTCAGCTTTGTTGCCTGTGGGTGTTTAACACAGATCTGTCCTCCAACAATGTGATGGAAACACTGTGTAAATGAGAATTTCTGAGAAACAGTGCAAACGAGAATTGGCCGAGGCCTTTCATACCTGCTAAACGTAGCTGTGAAATACATCAAGTTCAACAAAATAATGATACAGTGAGAACCAGGGGTCCTCTGTTTGTATGGTACTTATAGGGATCTTCTTTTGTTCTTTGGGTCTGTGTCGGGTTCTCACATCCTAAATTTCACATCAAATTTCAAGTTCAAACGGACAGCATAACTCAGCCAGAAGAAGAGCATTTCCACCTGACTCTGTAACTCAGGCCAGACTCACTTAAAACTCAGCCCAGGTTCATCAAAAGGTTTACAAAACCTCAGTGAACTTGGCCCAGATTGGGATGTGTAATGTGTTTCAGCTGTAACGACTTTCACCTGGTGTGGGGTTTGCTTACTGAAGCTTTCCCACAGTCCCAATTAGGGCTCAGATGGGAACTGTTGCTCCCCACCCATTTCTCTTATCTCTGCATCTTATAACTAATATTATTAAGCTAATGCATTTCCTTTGCTCTTCAGCCATGAGAAACGATCATCCTCCTACTACCCCCTTTGATTTTAGTATCGAACATGAGAGCACAGACCCAAATTTGGATGTCAGAGCATACAGGAGGTTTGCATTGACTTCACCAGGAGATTCTCATGGATAACAAAGAACCTTACTTAGGCCACATGCAACACTAAATTTATTACAGGATGGATTAATTCAATGTGCTATATTCATGTTTAGCCTAAAGATGCCCCGAGTTTGTTACCTTCACAGCAATCCCAGTAAGAGTTGCTTTCACCTTTGGGTCCAAAGGTCTGTGCAGGGGGCTTAGGCACCTCCCTTAGGCACCTCTTCAAGGATAGCTGCACTTTTTGAGCTTGCACTACCTGGTATTGGTCGTCCATCTCCCTGAGCCTGGGTGGTGCCATGTAACCATACAGAGAACATAAGCCTGAGCAGAGCTGGCAGGAACTCGCAGTATTGTTCCGGTAGCCGAGCAGGATTATTTAATGCTACGCAGACAGTTCGACGCAGCGATTTGGCATGGGCACGTTGCCACAGTGACTTGGTGCAGTTACCTGGGGTCCTCCATGCCTGCTCTCTTCGTGCTGGCTAACACAAAGGACAACAGTGGGAAATGTTAAGACAACATACCCAGCGATGCCAGCAGTCTCACGGTGGTTTTCAAAACTTTCAAACAACTGCAAGCTGCTGCACAGTGGCAAAATAGTAGCTGCTACTATCATAGCTGCTAAAAATAGCAAAATGTACCTGCTTTTGGGGATGTGCAGGACAACTTGGATTCCTCCTTACTACCTGTGTTGGCTTTTTACTAACAGCAGACACAAAGCACCATAAACCTATTTGGGTTGCTGCTTGTTAATTGTTTTTTCTAAGCAAGAAAACAAAATGTCTAGAAAAGCAAATTAGGAATAACAGAAAAGTTGTGCAACAGGAAGGGAAAAAGAACAGATTCAGGTCAGATCACAACCCAAGAAAGAATTACCCACTTCAGTAAATAATTCTGACTTCAGTAGTTATACTCTTAAAACAAAAATTTGCTAAAAAACACTCGCATAATTTTTTCCTTATGCTGCACAGCCTTTTTTTTTTTTTTTTTTTTTAGTTTGGCACTGATTGGTCTAGGAATGGTTACTCTTTTATTTAGACCACTGTTCAAAAATTGTCTTGGATCTCTCCTGCAATGTGGACGAGCACCACCAGCCTCTCTGACCCCAGAAAGACCATAGGCTGCTGCGCATGGTTTCCTTGCAGACTGCAGAGCTCAAGACTTTCAGACATGGTCATCAAACCAGCTGGCTCTTGCAGGTACACCTCCCGGTTCTATTGCGCAGAAAGGGACAGTCCTGTCCTTGTGGGCAAGTGCAAGGTGTCAGGTGGACACCCACAGACAACATCTTTCTCTCCTGCCAGGAGACCATGTGAGATTTCTATAGAGCTTCATAGGGATGAAATTATCAAGGATAATTGGCTTTAAGAAGCTGCATTCGTTTTCTACTCACTGGGGTAAAATCAGGCCATTAATCTGGGAACAATTCTTTGTGCAGGAAAACTGAGTGAGAGCATGTCCTCCTAGTACTGCCCAGACTTGGGAAAGCCTTACTCCTCCTCACAAGGGAGGGCAGTAGCTTATCCTTATCACTTTTCTGCAAGAGATTCCCACAGGCCCATTTAAAAATACCACAAATATTTTCATGGGACTTGCTCAGGAGTTTTAAACGGGACCCATTTTCTAGCACCAAAGAGTGCTTCTATAAAACCTAAATTCTCCGTAAGAAAGTATTATTTTTTCTAGGAACAATCATACTTCCACCAGGAAACTGAAACAAGCTATTTTTGTTTAGGCCTGCTCAAACTTCATCAGAAATATGCAGATGGTCAAAATGACCCAGAACGGTTCAGCGGTTGCAGCATGTTTCCCACCACGGTGCCTGGTTTGCTGTGCGCTGTTTTCTCTTTCCCAGACGCGACTGCAGACACCGTCACACAGCACAACTCAGTCTACCTGAGCAGCATGTGGGGTCGCTCGTTTGGAATATTAAAACTGTAGTATGACAAGCCTTTGTTTTTGTTTTTGTTTTGTTTTGTTTTTTCATTATTAAATTCAAATTTGCTTAACTTCTTCTGGAACAGAAAGTGCTGAATCAGGATGAAAGCAGAATTAAGTTGGGCATTTTCTATGAGATGGCCATTCCTGTTTTTTTTTTGACTAGCGCTTTAAATCCTTGTACAGATTTTCTAGGATTTTTTTCACAGAAAACACCGTCCCTTCAAAACAACTGTTTTGTCAGCTCCTTCTTTTTTATGATACTCCTGAAGGCATGCAGATCTATCCCACAGAACATATTGGTTGGACTCAAGGACAGATTTTGAGTGCCTGCTTTTCCTAGCTTTGCTCGTTTTCTAGTCTGTTTGCACTCAGGGAATCACAGAGCAGTTTGGCTGTAATTACTAGGCACAAGAAATATATAAACGTTCAGACAAAGGGCTGGAGCCAGTAAAAAACAAAACCACACATGGTTCCTGCAGTGCAGAAACTCTAAATATTTCTAGCTGATTCCAGCCTTCAATGTTTGTCATCTACTTGTTTTCACTTTTGTTCAGTAAAGTAGAGCCCAGGCTAAATACAAGAACAATTACACTTGGAAAATATGTAAAATATTTTTTTATCTCCTATTTGGCCAACCTGAATGTTTAGTGTCTGATATTTTTAGCTGCGAACTTTTTTCTTCCCTCCTCCCGTCCCCCCTGCATTTTAGTGGCAAGGTTTCAGGGACCCATCACCTCTGGAAGAGGGAGGCCCGCAGACACTGCGCAGGGCTGGAGGCAGCACCGAAACACCGTCCCTCGCTAGCTAACAAGTCAGGAGGCAGCAGAAGCCAGTTTTTAATGCAATATGTAAATAACATATTTTTTCCTCCCAGACACAGCCAACCAAGTGGCTTCCTCCCTCCAACATAACCACAGTCAAGACCCCTTTCTTTGGAAACTTAGCCATACTCTAAGGCTTAGGATTTCTAAACTGGCCTGAAGTTGCGGGAGCTTCCTTTTTCTGGGGGTTCATAGCAGGATTTTAAGACAGTCCAAGTATTTAATACTCCGAGATCAAACGGGAGTTAACAGCGGTTCTGAATGCCCTTGGCAGTGAGCCATCAGCAGCATGGGGCTGGGATGCCCAGGGAGATATTTTGGAAAAAACCCCAGCAATTCTCCTTCTTAACGCACCTGTGGCCCCAGAGCTGCCGGCAGGGCTACGGCACAAGCCTGAAAGCGCATCTGATACCTTCACCCTCTGCCCACAGGTGACTTCCATCTAGACGTGCAGTGGCGAGCAGAAGAGGGAGTGCTGTCGAACACGTTCTCCAAAGAAAAAAAAAAAAAAAAGATAAAGCAAAACCTGATCTTCAAAGTTTCATGAAATGAGAGCTGAGAAATCAGACATATGCCAGGAGTAGCTCAGAGTCTCAGAGGCTCAAACGTCAGCGCTCCAATATTAGGCTGGCTATTGACCCAACCACTGTAAAATGTTGCTGCTCTTCACAGTTTTTAAATAATGTACCCATTGCTTCCTGGATCTATCAGGCCTGGGAGCATAAGTGGAGTGCTAAAAATGCAAATGGCTTTGAAGCTGCATTAATGTGAAATAAGATGGTCAGTCAATGTTAAGCTGTCTAGACTTATGAATAAAGTCCCCTTAAATCGAGCAAACGCACCTAGCAAATAAGCTCATTTGTGAGCCCTCTCTGCATGTAACATCTCCAGGTGTCTTTCCTCCTCAGACCTGTGCCAAAAAGCCTTCCTAGAAACTGTTCCCTGGTAGCTTCAAAGCCTCATGGTTTTGCAGTCCCACTGAAATTTTACGAAGGCATCTAGAAATTTCAGGTTGAATATAACACGGGAGCTGACGGAAAATTTAACAAATAACAAAGGAAAAGAAGAATTGAAAATTAACAACCCTGCCCCACCCACCACCACCCCTTTTTTTTTTTTAACCTTCAGACACTTTTGTTGCAGGTAATTTCAAACAGCCAAATAATTGAAATCTGTGGTAGATTGTATCCCAGGAGTAAGGGTTTTTCTGTATGTAAAAAAATGATCACTACCACTGAAGTCATTAAACAGATCTATCACTTATTCACAAACCTAAGAAAAAAAAATCAGCTGACAACAAATGAAAGACTTTCCTCAGCAACCTATAGGACTTTGTGTCCAGAAGTTCATCCAGATACTCATAAAAAGTTTTCTGTGGGCTCTCCGGAGTTTGCCCAGAAGGGACCATTAAATCACAGGAAGATGGGAACCAACTCTCAAACACCTGATATTTCTAAGCCAGCCTGTGATTAAAAAATCAAAACAAACAAAAAAAAAGAAAAAAAAAGAAAAAAAAAACCTTGTGAAATATGAAACATATCTGGTTTTCCTTTAGACATGCGTGAATGAATGTTGCAGCATGTGCATGAATGTTGATGAGATGGGGTTTGAGTGGTGAGGGAAGTCTTGAGGGATTGGTTAGTGCTAGGGAAAAGAAGAAAAAAAAAAACCCAAACCCTAGGATTTCTTCCCACAACATATGGCAACAAAACAGAGTTCGGCATAGCTGAAACCTGCCCGAGGTCCTCACTTTCATTCGCATCCCCTGCTCTGCGGGGCAGCACAGGAAATGCCTCAAACTTGCTCTTTTTGCCTGTTCCCACCTCTTCTTGCCCTTCCCCTCCCAAGTCCGTTCGCTGCTGCTGAACTCCGCACTAGTTGCTCTAAGAAGGAAAAGACAAGAAACTATTTTTAAGTAAGCTAGACACTCCCAAATTCTCTCTTGGGAAATCAAAGGCATAAGCAGGGGCTCCACGGCAAGCGCGGTTTGTGGTCCGCAGGCGCAGCCCGGCTGGAGCCCAGGGCCAGGCACGTGGAGCGCCAGCGCGGGTTTGATTGATAGGGGAAGTGAGCTAGAGCAGACTCCGCATGTAGTCAAACCCGGGCAGATAAAAAAAGAAATCCCTCAATCGAAGAGATTTTGGGGCCAAGACCAGATGCTCATAAAACTTTGATAAACGATAGTATGAAATATGCATGTGGGGGCTGGTTTGGTAAAGCTTCATTCACAGTCGCCTACTCTCTTCCTCTGCTGCTTTTCACAAACCAAAACATGCAAGCGGAGGTTGTGAATTCAGGGTGGGGTCTTTTTCCCGTCTCCTTTTTATTTTCTGGATGACAGAGGAGGAGAAAAGTAACTTGTGGCTGGGAGGACACCTGCGAGGGGTGGCACAGGGCAGGGCTGCTCCCTTCTCACCACGGGGTGCTGCGAGGGTGCCTATGCAGAAGGTGAAATGCCCGATCTTCAGC
>NC_049171.1:117098930-117171430 GCF_009769625.2 Cygnus olor | reverse complement strand
ATTGCTTGGCTTTCCAAATGCAACCAAGCGGGTGCCACCAGCAATGGTCACTGCTGAGAAAGGCGAGGTCCCGTGCCTTGGAAGGAGCAGGCTGAGCAGGGCCGGCTCATTGCTGGCTCCAGGCTAACCCCGAGCAGCTGAACGAGGACCTCGCTTGAGATTAAAAGCAAGAATTATACACGTGATGCTATATCGAGCTGGACAGAGAGTAACACTGGACAGGAATCCTAACATTTTCATTGTACCGTACACCACTAGCACATCCTCCTACATATCCTATATACACTGCTTACTTCTCTGGCCACTTTACTGAAGAAGATGTGGGGGGTATGGCAAGTCATCCACAATGCAGATTAGCCATGATTAGAGGCAGGAAAGTATCCTACATGAGGACCAACTGCACAAAACCATCAGGAACCGTTCACTCCCCAGAGGACACAAAGAGCAAGGGAGGGCACCCGGGTGTGCTGTGGACATGGGATGGCAAAAACATTCACTCCGATGTTTCTGCTCACCTTCACTGCAACACAGGAGCAAGGGGTGCAGGAACATTTCTTTTGGACACCAAAGGATTATTTTCCACAGTCCAAAGGGCAAGATCCATAAAGAATGGGGAAGAGGAAAATTTACAAATCCATGCAAGATATTGCCACAAAATACACTTGAGTCCTAGCGCCTGAAAGGATGGATTGTGTAAAAACCATCAAAACTGAAACAAATAATTGTATGGGCTTAAAAAAAAAGAAAAAAAAAAGAAAAGAAAAAAACAGGTATAAACTTTCTTGCACCAGAACATGAGCAGAGACCCAAGCAGCTGAACTGCAACACTTCCCCACGAGTTGTTCCCCTATAACCACCGCTGCATTTGCTCCAGCACAAAGATACAGCCACTGCCCAACACGCAGCAGAGGACTCAGCAAACTGCTGCTCTGTCCCAGCGTGATGCTCCCGGTCTTCTTTTTGCCCACACATTTTGTACCTCATGTGCTAAATTTCCACAGAAGAGTTAAGGGAGCGCAGGGCAGTGGGAGCGCGAAGGCTCGAACAGATTGTTGGTTTCAACAGACAGATTGTCCCTTGCTGCAAAGTTTTCTGTTTTGAATTTCCTCCATTATATTACAACCAAAAATAATAATATTAAAAATAATTATACTTTGTTATATGTTCCTAAGCCAGCAAGAAAACAAGTCCAGATTCCCAACAACGTGGTATGCAACCCCTTTAATTTACCTTCACCTTCCAAAAAGATGCAAAGAATCAGAACTTTGAAGGTGTTTTACATTTTGGAAGCACACAGGTGTATAGTGGTTGTGTTGGGCTTATTTCCTTCCCCAACATCCCTTCCCTTTTTTTTCCCCACATTTTTACACACAGCTAGGTGGGCTGTGTCCTATTAAATCCTGCAGAGAGCCTCTCTGCATCACATGCACCACAATGTCTTTCAAAATCGACCCACAAGCCTGGCATCAGGCACTCGCTTCAGCTCCACTGAAGCCAATCCTCGTTGTTAGACATTTGGAGACAAAAAGTACTCCTAAAACGGCGGTGATAAAGCTTTATCATTTTGCCATATGGACACCATATTTCAAAGACTCGGCCCATCTTGCCATTTTTTATTTAATCGGCCAGATAGCAACCAGCAGGGCTCCTCCGTTGTTTGGACCCACCTCGGGCTGTGCATCTCCCACGCAGACCAGACCCACCGCCTCCCCAGGACCATTTGGCCACCACTGTGTCCTCTCCACATTGCCTCCCCCGAACCCACAAGCCGAAATCAGCCAGGTCACAAGGGAAGCAGGCACCCACATGCTCCTATCTCCTCAAGACACTTAATTCAATGTTTAAACGTGCAGTTGGTTAGGAGCTTAATTTCAGGCAGTCCTTTTTTTTTTCCACTTATTTTTTTTAATCTTGCCCTGCATTTCCTCCTCTCGGTGCCCCACTCAAGTTACGTCTCTAGCACAGGGAGGGCACTGCTGCCAGGAGGAGGGTAGGCTTGTAAGACCTTCTGCTATACAATGCAGCAAGAAGTATTTTAGCGGTGGTTTACATTGTACACAGAGTGACACGGAACAAGCCAGGGGCAACATGCTGGGATCCTTTAAGCAAGCTCTCAGTTCCCTTCAGCCTCTTCTCTTGCAAGCTAATGATTTAGCATCGCAATTTTCCAATAAGAATTATTCTCCAAAACTAGCAGGATGTCATGTCGACTCAAAGTACTCTTCTTATGAGAAACAGCCAGGTTTGCTGGGGATATTTAGCGATTTCACCCTATTTTGCTCTGAAAAGAAGAGGACAGCAATGCCCCCACATACCTGCGTGCACACTTGAATACTTACATGCATACAATAAATTTGGGTGCAGATACAGAGATTAACAGACACATGCTAAAGGGGATTTGGCGTTCAGTGAATCAGTCGGCAGAACAGACAGCACTGATCAGAAATACGCAGCGACAGCACATCCGTCTGGTTCAGTAGCAGTCTGTCTGTCTTGCTGAATAACTAATATTTATTTAAACTATCCACACACGACCGCGTTATGCAGAGTGGTTCCCTTGCCATTCCCATACTTCCTATTAAATATGCCTAAAACTCTTCATTGCATTGTTGTTTTGCCATTGTTTTCAACCACCTGAGAACGTTTTACTGTCCAGGTACATCATCTGCACGTTGTCCTAGGCAACCCAACGCACACTCCCCAGCCCAACGCATACTTCCATGGCACTCTCTAGGACTTCGCCAAGTTTTCCTCCTAAATGCACCTGGGTGCATTTTCCACCTGCTGAAGGCCCTGTGCACCAAAACAAGTGCTGCAAGCAGTTAATTGACAGCAGCTTTTGGGCAGAATAACATTAGCTGCGTTTGGCAGCCTCTGTCTATCTAAACTGACTATTTAGGGGGAAAAAAAGGAGCAGATATTAAGTTTTATCCTAAATATTAAAAATGAAAATGAAGAAACCTTTTTAGATGTGGCATTGGTAGCTCTTTGTAATTAACCTATCCTCCTCCACAGAGAAATTTGGTTTTAATTTAATTTTTAGGGGGATAAGGAACATTATTTATTGGTTCCTTTAAGGCAGGCCTTGGGAACGCACACCGGGAACAGGGAAAGGAGGCAGAAATTTACTTATTTTGTTTCCTCATGTTGGAGTTTGAAGGATGGAAACCAGCATAACAGACAGGACATAATTTAAAGACAAGGGTAGTTGAGTGTATTAGCATACATGTTGCACACACATCGTATATTCCCCTCTGATTGGACTGGATGGGTTGGACCAAACAGCATGGCCCTGCACATGGGCACCCCAAGGCATTCCCGTTTAGCACTTCACGGATGCAATTCTTGAGCTGCCAAGACCCTACAAATCTCCTCTGACCTCAAGAGGGGTTACAAGGGCTCAGCACCTCCCAAAATCAAGTCTGCTCTAGGAATTGAAGTCTGGACGATGTAAAATGCCCAACAAAAACATAGTGCTTCTGCAACTCTTATAGTGGGCTTTGCCTCCTAGGGTTTTGAACCTTGTCCCTGTCAGGAGTGCTACAGAATTAATTTAAGAATGAAATGCTTGTTCTGCACTGCTATCCAACTGGGATTGAAAAGGGCACTGCAAACAGCACCAAAACATATTTAATTTAGTGTTGGGCAATGAACATGAGAATACTTTTAAACTTCTATTTCAATATTTCCTTATAAATAGATATCTATATTTGTAACATGGCAGAGGAGAACCACAGAGGGTTTTTTCACCTCTTGCGGAGCAAGATAAGAGCTGAATCGACCAGATGTTTTGCAGGAAACCTCAATTTATTACTTACGCAAACCTTGCACAAACCAACCACGATGCCTCAGATTTGTCAAAAGGGTGAGAGCGTCGATCTGGTCGGGCTGGCACATTTTTATACAAGGCAGCGCAACTCATTCCTTCGCTGCCTCCTACCCGGGAGGGGACCTCACCCATGACAAGGAGGACATCATCCCAGCTCGTGCTGTCAGACCGCTGTATTTATAGGAAGCTTTCACCCAGAGGATGAGCCAAACAGGAAAAGCAGCCTCCTTTTTTGCAGGTGCTATAATTGTGCCTGCAAGTGTTGCCATTTACACTTCTAACTCCTAATTAGACTTACAAATCAAGCACTGGGATGCCAAAATGGTTTCTGAGCCTAGAATAGCATTTGCACTCGCAGCATTTTGTGTTTAGACCCATTGGTACAAGACTGGGGGGGAAGAGGCAACAGTCCAGGCCCAGGCAGGGCTGGGCCAGGAGATTTTGGGGGGGTCTCCCTCCCATCCAGGAGCTTCTTCTGCTCCAGTCCATGAGCAGGTGATCACACAGGACATGCATAAGACTGGTGCCTCTAAACCTTGGTGGCTGCAGTCACACAAATGGGGCTATTCCTATCTCATGGGGGAAGACCAGACCACACGTACATCGCTGCTGGGTGATGGGTAAAGAAGGCCAAACAGGACTGCGTCCATTTTACAGATAGGAAACCAAAGAAGAGAGATACAGATATGTGCCTAAGGCCATACACCACCCACAGAGCTTGAGACAGAAAGACAGATCTCTGGTTCCCCTTTCCTTATGGGAACTCAGCCCTGGTACTCACACTCCATCGGTCGCTGCCATCCCTAGCTCCAGTACTGCCAAAGCTCTGAGCCCCCACAGCTCCCACTTAGCCCAGTGACTGCTCGGCCTCTGCAGAGTTGGGCCTGGTGATGCGAAAGAGATGCTTTGTTTGAAAAAGGGGAGGGTTTCCAGCAATTCTTCCTCTGAAAGTGAAAATACCCAGAAATAGATTCTTAAAACTAACATGGCTTACTCAGTGTAAATATTATGTTTCCCAAGTCCAAGTCTGAAACATTCAACTTTATACTGCTTCCACTTTATATATAAACATATATATATGCCACTTTATATATAAATATATATATATGCATATTTATTAAATATTCTATATACTCAAGCATCCCATGTGAGCACACAATCTCACTGTGATGCACAGCCATAGAGTGGTTAGCAATGTCATAAATAAAAAAAAATGTGAAATCAAAAGGTCACTTGCATAACTGTCATGGAAAGCAGCGGTAAAATGATTTACAGACACAGGAAATATAATTCGGCAGCAAGGAATTCCTTTGGCAGTTAATGGAATTAATTCAACCCAGCCCATCACAGGTTTAAAGAGGGAGCCCAAGGTACTCAACAACTCTTTAGGAAGGAGGACATAAGGCCAGCTGGGTTGAGCACCTCACCAAGCCCTGCTCCAGGAAGGAGCCAGGGGGCTGCCGGTGGCACTGCCAGCATGTCCTTGCTGCCCAAGCCTGGCACCCAAAAATCAGGGGGGTCCCGCCACAGGCATACCTGGTGCCATCCTCCAGCAGCACGGCTTCGGGAGTAACCCTGCAGTTAAGATGTTAAAAGACATATGTACAGAAGAGCAGGGGAAGAAAAGCAAGCACTTTAAATACTAATAGTTTAATGGTTCTTTCATTTAAAACCTTATTTTTAAGTGTGTAAAAATATGTCATTTTATGCATGTCCCATAGCCAAGTTACAAACCTGTGTGTGAGCACAAGCTTAACAGGCATTTAAAAATAGCCCTTGTTATTATTGCGAGCGCATAATAAATTAATGACAGAGCATTTAGCTCTGCCTACAACCCAACTACCTTGTTTCTGAATGAGCAGGACACAAGCTAGAAATAACGCAGGCAAGCTGCCGCCCCCATCCGCTTCCTAAATAAGGCACGTGCCTTGAAATCCCTTGCTAGGAGTCATTCTCCTAATTTCTGTGCTCCTTAAATAGGGAGGTAGCCCGGGGGGTGGGGGCAGGCAGCCATGTGCCCCCCTGCAAACCCCGATGAGGGCTGAGCCATCAGGACCAGAGACAGACAGACACACTGCAGCATCCCCCCTCCCCGCAGCTCCGCACCCCAACACCCGGCCCCAGCCCTCCTCCCGCACACTGACACCCACCAGCTTATTTTATATTTATTTTTTTTCCTCCTTTCAGCCTTGAATGGCAATTAGGAAAAGGTTAACCGAGTGTCTTTCTCCCAGGAATCCTCTTCCTCCTTTCAAAATAACAGCGTTAGCAAAAGAAAATCCCAGATTAGGCTAACAGGTAGGAGTGTGGTGCGGCCCTGGGAGATGCTGTTGGAAGTGGGGAGATTGGGAGAATCATCCCAGCGGGAGACTAATACTCATCATTCGGAGCTGCAGCTGAGGCCCATTTGAGTGACAGGCAGCCGGGAGCTGAAAGAGCCGCTCATATCCCACAACTGCTGGCATGCAGACTTGAAAGAGATTTATTTCAGGATAATTAGCTGGGAGTATTAAAGGTGGCAGGAAAGATCTGCAATTACTGTTTAGCAAACAGAATGGGGGGGGGGGGAAGGAAAAAAAAAGAGGAGCCAAAAATGAAATTAAAAGACCCAAATATTTCTCCACTTGAAAGTTGTTAAATAATTGAAAAAGTTCAAAGCAACTTTATTGTATTCAAAGCAGCGGGTACGAGGGGGAGAAGGACGGTGCTCGGCAACACGCAGCCAGCTACGTCTTTTCCCATCCGGAGCTTCGCGAATGCTTCACAGCTCACACGGCACACGAGAGCTGCCTCCACCTCCCTGCCATTTGCATACCCTTTGCAAGGCTTACCCCGACAGGACACATTTGCAGAGCTTACACAGACATGCTCGGATGCCAAGAAGGCCGGGGCCGGCTCCCTCTCGTTTCGTGGGGCCCCTGAGCCGCCAGTTCCTCCGCGCCACCCCGGCCCCAAGGAGCCGCACGCCGGGGGCTGCTTCGAGAAGTGGGGCCGCTGGTGGTGGTGAATGCCTAAAGGCAGAGGTGCTCCACAGCACGTCCTCAGAGATCAGGACACGACCGAAGCGAAGGAGAATTTGTATTGCCTCATTGTGGGAACATCAACACAGGTGCTGCCTGCGTTTCTTCTGGAGGGGGGGTGTCTGCTTCTTAAAAAGGGATTTTCCTTGCTGGCTTAGAAAACCAAGCAAGGATTGGAAATGGCAGTCTTCAGACCGATTCAGTATTTCCTTATATCAACCCAGATAAGCTTTATGCAACCCTGTCCACGTACCCTGGCAGTTGCTGGCATCACACATGAGCGCATTTGTGCCAAATGTAAATAAAGTTCACCCAACAAACACAGCCTCAAAGCATCTGACATTTTCATCAGGCTTTGAGACTCATTGTTGCTGAGCCTCATGCTGCTCTTTCAAAACAAGGGGCCTTTTTTGCATGTTGCTCAATGATCTACAGTACTCCAAAATCATCTATTTATTTATGCTCTATTCTGGGATTTGCCCTCTACGATAAAAGAAAAAAACACTGCCTGAATTGTGCAGACAGCAGCGTGGAAGTAACTGCATTGCCCAGCCCACTTCTGGAGGTTAGATAAAGATGAGGAAAGCCAAAATGATTTTGAGTTGCCCAGCACCAGGCCTGCAGGGGAAGAAAAGGAAAAGCCAAACAAAGGGAGCAGATAGGGGGATGGCTTTGCCAGAGAGGTTGTGCTGCAGCCGGGCACTGAGTGATTCATTTCCGCAAAACCACATTTTGGCTAAGCTGAAGGGCACAATCAGGATATCTTGGGTATCTTTGATTAAAAAAACAAATACAACACTACACTAATTTCAATGGGACTTTGACCAGAAAAAGTTCCTCAGCCTCAAAACGAGCTTCCTCTTCCCTTCCCAAGATGAGAACCCTTCCGAGGGCTCCCCGTCACCCCACAAATCAGTCTCCAAAAGAAGAAGTTGCCAGGGCTTGGGAATTGCTAACTGATGTCAGTGCTCAGAACTTTGGAAAACTTCAGTCCTTGCTTAGTATCCAAATAAAGACCGCAGCCCTGCTTTTTAAGGTAATGGCTTCTTGAACTACCACTTTTCCATCTGTAAAGTGCAGACCACCTATCATTTATTTGCTGAGTTGTAAGCTCGATAGGCCAGAACCAACCTCTTTCTATATCCTGATAGGACACCAAGTATTTCACAGCCCATGTGCCCTGTAACTCCTGAAGTGCCTCAGCAGCAGAAATGAGCAGCACTTACCCACGTTAAAGGTCTTCACTCAGTGCTTATAGGAAGTCCCTGATAAACAGCATTTGTATATGATTTTTCCATTGCTTCAGAGAGCAAAGCCTGTCTCCTGGCTCTCTCCCCCTTCTCCCAGGCAGCGGTCCCAGGTGTGGCAGCCACTCCCCTTGCATAGGTAGCCTGGTAGGAGCATCCCACAGGGTTTCAACCTGGCCTGCAAAACATCCCGCACACAGCGTAAGACCACAGCAAAGCTATATCATGGTCAGCTCTCATCCGTATCTTGTGTTGTTCCCAACATCCTCTGCACTGCAAAAAAAAGCAGTCCTACATAACATAAGGGCTCTTCCATCCTGGAGGGACCACTTGGGCTCTTGGAGATGCTGTGGAAAACACCACGGATCTGTTCTCCTGCTCAGAGGGGCTCTGAGAGCACATTGCCCCTGGATCCTGAGATCGGAGCGTGCTGGCCTGGACAAGTGGACCCAGAAGGGGACTGCACATAATGGACACGTGTCCCCACCACCTCTGACAGCAGCTCCCTCCCTGGCCCGGGGAAATCAAAAGGTTTCTCACCCTCCACTCCCCGGTGTGCAAATAGCAGGATGATACTCTCTTTCTTTCATTCTTGGGTGGATTAATTATTTAATATTTGTAAAGCACTTCAAAGATGAGAAACGCGAAGCAATATTATTACCCACATCAGTAGGACGACGAGGGCTTTATCTCATCTTTAGAAACTTCCCTGGGAACAAGCAGGGAACGTAATGAAAGCGGTATCTGAACGCAAGAGATGGGGAAGGCGCCCCGCTCGCTTTAAAGTCCAACACATTCAAAACTGGGCAGGACTGGCCCCTTGGCACTGTGAGTTGCACCAATTTCTCTGAAGTAACCGAAATTATCAAAGATATTTGGTGGTGTTTGAAGTCTGTCCCTGCCTCCCGTCCGGGAGGTGGCAGGAGGGCTTTGCTGGACCACAGCAAGAGGTTGGGGCTGTGACCACAGCGAGAGGTGACATCCAAAGCAGCCTGGGGGACCTGGTGGCGTTCAGTGGGGCGGGGAGATTTTCTGCACAAAAGCTGACCCAGAGTAGAAGGCCAAGCAAATAAGGGTCCTTCATCCCTGCGTCACCGTGCACTTTCCTCCTCCTCACCTTCACCATGCTGAAGGGTTGGGGAAACAAATCTCACACTTGGAAAAGATCCTGTCTTCGTGAGGTCTTTGTCTCTAAACACCAGCACACTTATTTTCCTACTGAGGCCTGCGAACTGTGCACGTTACACCACTTCGCAAGCGTTTGCTTTTCATTGTCAGACTTCAAAGTTCAAATAAGTGGAAAATATAAATATTTTACTTATTTTAATGGGCAACTCACAAGCACAGTTCTTCTGGAATACTCAGTGGAATATTCCACAAAAAAAATACATTTTTAGTCATTGGACATGAAGCTCCCACCACCACCATGGCTTCCACCTCCGCTTACCTGACTCGAGGTGATGCCACTGCCCTCCCCTGTTGCCCAGCTTTCCCTTCTGCCTCAGTTTCTCACCCGCCCTGAGTGCACACGTGCACAGAAACACATTTCCACACTTCCTATAAACATAACTCACAGCTATTTTTATCATAGAAACTGCCAACAAGAGACAAATGCCACGCACCATGCCTTTCTGTGTTCTAATTGAACCTAATGAATTTCAAACGTCTTTGCTTTAAATATTTCCCAGTGCCATAACCCTGCAGGAACAGTTCTCCACTGCGGCTCAGTATTGCACAAGCGCCTGGTGCCATCCTCCTCGTGCTCCCTGGTGAAATAACTGTTTTTCAAAGTGCCAAGTCCTTCCTTGTTTCTCCAAGATGACAAAGACACAACCTGGGCACCGTATTTAAAAATTGTACCTGACTGCCGTAGTAAATCCATGTCATGCTTCTTTATCACACATAATATTTCAGAAACGGAGCCCCTGACTGGAACATGAAGAATCTGCCTAGAAGGAGCATTCCTTCTCAGAGGTTCAGCTGTTTGGGATTGTGGGTGGCAAATCAGAGAAGTGTCTCCTGCTGGTGGGACCTCGCACCTCCTGCCACCATGTCACAGGACCACCCATCCTCCTGACATGCTTTTCAGAAGGATATTTTGATCTCTAGTGATCTCCATGAGAACAAAATTATTTTAATCAGTCATGTGAAAGACTTTTCTTTTTTTTTTAACATAAGTCATGTGAAAGATTTTGCATAGGTTTCTCCACAAGACTTAGCCAGCAACCTGTTACCACCTAAAGACAAAAAGACACGTCTGCTCGGAGGCTGGTCCTTTGAGTCAAGGAGGAACATCACTCCTTTGCAGACAAGAGGGCAATCAGCAAACCCACACATCCCTCTTCTGAGGGCATTCTCACCACGCTCCAGCCCCCTCACCACTATTGAGTGCAGCAGAAGAGCACTAAAATGCAAGTCTGTGCTTTGTTGCTTTTCTATTATAAGCCAGGCACCTGAAAAAAACAGAGCATCCCATCAAGGTCTCCCTGCCAGGCCAAATCATAGGGTCTGGAGGTGAAAGAGAGGGACACCCCCAGGCCTGATGGAGCCCAATTTGCTACCCTGAGCCCCTCACCCCAAGAGCTCTTACCGCAGGCCCAGTTGGGCAGATGCTCCTGTCCCCTACAGCAGGAAGAGCAAGTTGAATAGGCACAACATGGGCCACTGGTATTCCAGATTTGGTGTGGCCCGCTGATGACACTGCCAGCCCTCTTGTATTTATTTCCACAAGGTACATTTTTCTCCAAACTGAATTGCCTTTGATTTAAAAGCAGGGTTTTTCTCCAAAGCCAAAGCCTATCTCCGCACAGCTGCTGGTCCCCACTGCTCACCGAGGCAGGCTTCTGTGCTGCAGAAATGAAGACGACGACAGTGCTGCCAACGTAATTTTTGATCATCCCTGTTTAAATATGTTGCATGTCAATCAAGGAAGTTTGAAGTGCATTATAATTACAAAATGTATTGCTGCTATATAATCAGCATTGTTTGTTATAGTAGATTGAGCTGGGGTAGCTCTTACAATATGTAATCCAACTTGTACAGGATCGTTTTATGACGAGATAAAAAAGCACACTGGAGACATAAACCCGAATAAAAAGGTAGGATGCATTAAGGACAATTTACACCATCCTCATCTATATATGAAGTATATTTTGATTTTCTCATTTATGCCTGTGTATGTATGGAGGAAATTATTTACGTGAGTGACTTCATCCAGTGACTGCATCCTGCAGCACCACACTGTCCCATCGCTCTGAGGTACCGCTTGGCTTAGCCTCAACGCGCCTTAGCAGTGGATAACAGATCAGCAGCTTTGGAAATTTTTAGAGCAACTTAAATAACCATCCCTATGCCCACACGGTCAGCACTTGTATCGGTCTCAGGCCCCCATGCCCCTCACAGAGAGGAGCCGTGCACCAGCCTGACACTCACTGCCCGCCCCTGCTTCAGTGTGCGTTGTCACTCCAGTGCTAATAAAATGTGATGGTCTGATTGTATTAGCAATTCCCCATCATATTATATTAATATGCATCATACTAGTATCCATTTTCACTAATGTGACATGAAAGGCAGTAATTTGATTACTTTTCTGTATGATTACGGGGAGGGAGTTTGGCCTTCTGGACGGGCCATGCTCCTGCCTCCGGCCCCGGCACGCTGCCTCCCCTTGGGACGGGCACAGCCTTGGGGTACCTCACTGCCCCAGCTGCCAGATACACAGCTTGTGAAGTTTTGGGGAACCTCGGGTAAAAGCAGCTATCAGGTATAGGCAGGATCAGCTGGAACGCTCCCCATGCATCCCAGCATTTCTCTGTACCACTTCCAAAACTACTAACCGCTGTTAAAATTAACAGAAGCATTCACACAGAGAAGGTCTCGTCTACAGCATGTGCCTCAGCCCTGACGGTGTACATCAGTGATATTCTTCCCTGCTTATATTGTGCCTTTTATAATACTTCTTTCCTCTTTTGTGGACAAACCTCACTCGATGCCTGTCAGAGCCCTTCTGCTATCGCGTTCCCTCTGTTGTGGTCTTGAAAGAGGTAAATACAGATGCTTGGAAACCCAGAAGTGGCAGGTGTAACTGCAGGCTTTGAGGATGGTGATGTTATTCTGAAGATTTCACTTCAATTCCAAGCTCAAGGGTTTCTTTTCTTGCAGCCTTGAGCAAATAGTGTAGTAACAGTGCACCTGGACTACAGTTGTAAAATGGGAATAATATATATATGTTCTCCTCTCATGCCTTGCAAGTTTTTTATAGCAGACACCATGTCTTATCATGGCTATTTACTGCCACTAAGGCACTCCTGGCAGGTCCATGGCATAACCAAACAAGCCAGTAGCCTCTCCACACAAGCAGCTTTCAGAAAATATGCTACAAACTCACAAAGCAGCCACCACTTCTTTCTATAACCGAAGAGCTGGTGGCATTGGAAACATTTCTGCAGGACCACTCACCAGAACAGCCGAAGGGAGGAGACACATAACAGCACGAGACAAGGCAAGACGTGTGCCCTGCCCGAGCAATCCCAAAGAGGTGAAGAGCCAGCTCATCTGGTAACTCACCCACTCCACAGCAGAGACTTCTGCTAAATCATGCAAGCTCTGATAGTCCAGCGATGTTGATTTGCTCCCATGCCCAGAAGGATAGTCAAACCTCATCCAGCAGCTCAGTTTACTGTAGAACAATAAACCATGGGAGCATGCCATAAATCCTGGTAATGCGCTCGAAGGAAGGCAGCCGCGCCGAGGTCAGAGCTGGAGCTTCTTGGGAATTTTCAGACAAAAGATTTTTCATCAGAAATTGCTGATTCACTGAAACTGAAGCTTTTCCATAGAGTGAACCAATCTCACAGAAGCCTTCATTAATGGAGATCTCCCTGGCCCCAGGTAGGATTAATGACCAGGAGGAGAGAGGCAGCCTCCTCTGAGACGACCCGATGTCTGTGGCTTTCACCCAGAGCACGAGGGACCAGTGTCAGCACCATCCCACACATCCCATCAGCCTACTCACACCGTCATAGAGCTGTCCCACAGCCCCCCTGGCTGGATCAGCCATACCTCCCGTAAGAAATTAAATATTCATTTATTTGGGGAGAGGGATGCTGTGTGCGAGCAGTCAGGGCTCTCAGCGGGGATGCAGGAGGGTGGGAGCGCCGAGCCGTTTCTCCACGTCTCCGCTGGTGGCACCTGGCAGTGCTTGTCCCCACCAGGTATCTCACTGCTGACACCCCAACAGGGGCACGAAGCCCACCCCTAACACCAAGGCTTGCCCCCTCCACTTCTCCTTTTGCCACCTGAGGACTTCCCATCCCTCTGCCCTCTCCGGCACTTTTGCTGTCACCCAGCGCCTCCCAGGCACAAAGAATAACTACAGCAAAGACCCCAGAGACCCGTGCTGCAGGCACAGCTGTAAATCCTGCTGGGCTCCAAGTCCCAGGGGCTGTGGCAGGACAAATATACGAGCCAGGAGAGGCAGCGGGAGAACCGGTGCATTTATCTCCTGTGTTCATCTCTCAAACTTTACCCAAACCCAAGCCCATGCCGGGTCCAGGACAGGTCAACACAGAGTGACGAGCTCCCACGTTTCAGAGCAGTCCCATGAGTGCGGCGCAGGCAAGCACTGGTTCCCTGGAGCGGTCCCACCAGGCTCCGCAGAGCCCTCCCCACGGTAAGGAAGGGGCTTAACAGCCTGGCCTCAGGAAATGACAATGATTATTTCCAATGTGCCAGGGGACGGAGCCTGGTCCTCCACTGTTTTCTGCAGTCTCAGCAGAAGTGTTCCCAAAACCAAGCGAGCTGGTCCCAGCACCTGCCTGGACAGCAGACGGCAGCTGGCACGGGTCCCAATGGACACACGTCCCCCGTGCACCGTGCCTGGACCAGAGCTACGGCTTCCCTCCTCAGGCTGTTTCTCCTTCTTGTTTGTAGCTACAAAGCAGAAACACCCAAATGCCCCAGGACGTCCCTGCAGCATTTTTGGCACACCCAGGCGCAAAAGGTACCATACGTCTCGTCAAACAGCCTTCTCACAGAGGATTTACAGCCTGATTTTCAGGCCAGATTTCAAGCAAAGCTGGCAAGTGGCACTGAACATAAAGCAGTGCGTGGCCATCCCCACGCATCTTCCTGCGAACCCCGATGGACCACGAGCAGCTTTAGGGCCCTGAGAGATGCCCTGGGTGGGAGTTGAAGACCTGTCCCCGAGCCAGGTCTCACCTCAACACCCTGAGCAGGCACTGGAGCAACTGCCGTATCACCAGAGCTATCCTGAATTTACACTGAGATACCCAAGTTTGGCCCCCAGCAGTGACTCCTTCAAATTCTCTTTTGCAACATCTGAGTACCACGGGTATGAAGTTTTGTTCACCTTGATCTCCAGGAACCTTTCCCCATCAGGGCTCTCATATTCTTCTCTGAGCAATGTATTGTAGGAAAAAAATAGACTTGTTAATGGTAAAAATGACCAGATGAAGTCTGCACATCTGCATGAAGGAGCAGGAAAAACATGAATGAGGAAAGCAAGCAACAAGCACTTTCACACTAAAACCAAGAGAAATGCCATGGAGGATGCAAACACCAACACCACAATACCCAGGTCAGCATCTGGATGATGCCTGAGAGCCTGCTTGCACCCAGAAATACAACCAAGCAGCCAGCCCTTTTACAGGCACATAAACAACCCATTTTGTTTGAAAGACATACTTTCCCTGCTTTTTTCCTTTAAAGAACCCAAGCAGCAGAAGTGACAGGTCTGCCTTTTCCCCTTTCCCTGCTCCAGAAAGAAACCAGGCCCCATGGCAGGCCGAGGGGCAGGGCAGGAGCTGCCGGTGGCTTTGGGTTTGGGCTCCGAGGGCGTTTTCCTGCCCAAGCTAAAACACCGAACACAGCAGCAGAGCTGAGAACCTCTCAGCTCCAGCAGTGCTATTGGGTGCCACCGCAATAAATCAAAATCAGTTATGTAAAATGTAAAATTATCATTTGGAAATCACTCTCTCTGAATAATTCAGTCATTGACTTTCACATCAAACAACCATTCCAGCCACCCACACACACAGTTCAGTCTCCTGCTTAGTTTTAAACTCTCTTTAATTATCAGCATTAACCTATCGCATTGCTATTTCATCCCTATTTCATGCCGGGGGAGGGGTCAGCGGTTTGATAAAGCACAACGACCTGGAAGACTTTGAGCTGTCCTTCTGCTCCTCTTCCACCGCTGCCCCGGCGAGCACAAGGACAGAAGCACCGCAGCCCACCAGACACCCACTTCAGCACCGGGCAAAATACCTGTCCCCATCCACACCACTGCACCCAAATATCCATCAAGGCACAACCTGGCCGAGATGGTACATCCACATCTCCTCCACCATCCCCAGCTGCAACAGCACCCCCTGTGCCTGCATCTCCCCAACCCGGCCAGACGTTTAGAGGCTATCCAGAGCAAAAGTTGATTCACTTCCATCTCTAACCCTGCACTTTGAGAGGGTGTTTAAGTTAGTTTCACATTTTATTTGTCTACCGAACTCCCTAAGTTAGGGAAATTAGTATTGTGCGTGCGGTTTGATTTAATTAGTAATTGGGGAAATAGGTCTGGCATGTTTCATGGAGGCTTGGGGAAATTGTCAATTAGCATTGTGTTAATTGGTGTCTGCTGTCCTTGCTTTTTAGTTTTTAACCCCTTTTACCTTGTTCCCACTTTCAGTGTGTAAAATCTGGCTGCTTATTATTCTTTAAGTAAAGGATTAATTGCTTGAATTCCTGCCTGCGCTGGGCGTCCTCTTCCCCCTGGCACGGCGGGACTGGCGCGTGGCTGCAGGGCAGCTTCCCGCTGGCCCTGCCCACACTCCGCTTGGAGACTGCACCAAGTCCTCCCCACCCTTGAAAGCCCCGTATGCTGGGGTTGGAACCTCACCTCGTCCTTGGCATTGGAGAACTCCCACTTAGGCTTTATCTTAACCATCAAAAATCCATTTACAAGTTAACAGGAGCTGAAAAGAGAAGCGATGAGATGGACACTTGTCCAGCTCCCAGGACCGGCACATGCAGTTAAGCAGGGGCTGCTCCAGTGGGACCCATGCCTGAGATCAGAAAAAAATATATGAAAACTGTTGTTGACACAGCAAAGAGCAAAACCAGAGAAAGTTCACCACAAAATAAAAAATAAAAAAAAAAATTAAAAAAAAAAGCTTTGATGTGTATGACATCAGCCAACAAAAGTGAAGGATATTCACTTTAAAAGCCCAGGCTGCACTTTTTAATGTGTCTTACTGTATGTCCAGCTATAAACTAGAGGTTTTCCTCTCTGTCTGGTGGGAATAATTAATTAATGTTTATTAATAATGCTTATTAATAATAATTAATAATGCTTATTAATAAATGCTTATTAATAACTGAGGCCCTGATCCTGCAGGCAGACATGCGCACGCTGAGCTTTAGGACAGCCATGCACGTGAGGTTAGGACACTTGCAGTCATTTCCAGGAGCAATGCTTGCAGGGCCTGGGAGAGATTTAAAGGCTCGTGAATTCCCTGCCAGCACGGAGCAGCCCCTCCATGCACGCCGTCCCATCCCGCAGCACCCAACTGCACTTGCCTCTATTCAGAACGAGGTTAAAACACATCTTTCCAGGCCAATTTATTTAAAACTGCAGAAAAATTCCTCTCCTGTGGAGGAGGAGACCAGGTTAAACTATCTCAACTGCCCCAAAATCCACATGGCATTTCCAAAGCTGGGACAGGGGGAGCATAGTCTTAGACTTCAGTGATTTCCATCCAACCGTGGCCCTGCCCACAGCAGCAATTGTGGTTAGCCTTCACAATAAACCCCTTTGTTTATTGGCCTGAAGAACTACCACAGGCTTTTGTCACGGCCAGGATAGCACAGGAGAGACCAAGGCTGAAGATACTCGATGAGGACAAACGCAAGGAAAGGCCCAGCCACACACGAAGGCTAACCACTGAGCTGAGCCACCTTCCAGAGCAAATCAAGAGAGAAGAAAAGCTCAGCAACGTTTCACCTCGGCGTGCTCTGCCAAAGCCACCAGGGCAGGGCTGCCAGCCACAGAGATCCACCTGAAGAGCACAGCACAGGAGGAGTGAACTAGTCGGCTAAGTATTTGGGGGGGTAACACAGCCAGCTCGTGAGAAGGTTAGAGGGTTTTTAAATGATATTTGCATAGAATTAGAAACTAATAATTAAAGTAGTGAATCATCTGAAAGGCACTATACTAATACCGTCTTCACAATAATTATCTCACCAGAATTTCAGAGGCTGAATTATTTTCTATTGGATTTACAATTAATTTTGTAAAAATAACAAATCCTCCCTCAGAGAGTCTATAGTACTATAATGATAGTACTGGAAAGTGCCATGCAGTCATTAACCAGTTGATCTTCACAACGCTACGGTGAGGTGGGGAAGCACTGTTATCTCAGTTTTGGGAAGCCTGTAGACAAGGGAGTCGAGCTTTGCTTTCAACCCAAACCATGCAAACTTGTCACAACCCCAGCCATCTCACACCCCTGTTAGTCACCTGGAATACCAGGACACACATGCCATCCGCTGTCTCATTCAAAACCACATGTCAGGTCCCTGGAAAAGCAGGAATTAAAGCTCACGAAGAAGTTCTGGTTGTCTGTCCTCTCCTATCTTCAGGTGCATCCACCAGAGCACTTCATTCAGGCACAGCCCTGCACATACCAGGAACCCAGTGCACATCCCACATTGCTATGCTTTTGATTTCTGCATGGAGACAGGAACTAGTAAATAGAAAACAGTGAGCCAGGCTAGAAGAAATTCATTCTTTTCTTATTTTTTTAATTATTGTTTATTATTTTTTATTTTTATTTTTTATTATTTTTTTAAAGGTTAAAGAAAGTTAGAATGGAGTTTGCTCCCCAGTTCCTTGATATCTGCAGAGATGTTTGGTGCAGGAAGGCCATAACCAGGACTGAGCCATGTGCTTACTCAGAAACAGAGGGTGAGGAAGAGACAATGCCTCACAGGGAACAGAAAAGCAGGCAATGGGGTTCTTGAATGGAGGAACACCACAGAGAGCAGGAGCAACAACCAGAAGATGAACCCCAGCTTGTTAAAGTCTGCTCTAAACCGGACCTTCAAATGAATGAGCGCTCTGTCTTCCTGCCACCTCAGCATACTGCCCCCCAAAATAAAGCATCTCCCTTCAAGCCAGCACGTGGGGCTCTAGTTGTCGTGGGGAATCTCACTAGCCACTGATACCTATGAAACCCCACTCACTCCCAAAGTATGACCCCTTAAGTTATTCTCGGGTAGTGGCAGGGGTTGAAAAAGCAGAGCTGTCGGAGGGGATCATGGATGTGTTCAGATATGTATTAATTAGAATTCCTGCACAGTTTTCTTCTGTTAATTATAGCTTAATTTGATTGCTTAATAGCTCTGGTTTTCGTAATGTTTAGCACCTGTTGTAAATTGCACAAGATAAATCGTCTTCTACCATCTACTCTGTTTACTCCTAAATTTTGCATTTCCCTTTCAGCTCATGGCTTTGGATTTGAGCTGTCTCCTTTTCTTGTCTTTGGCCTTTTCACCAAAGAAATCTTTTTTTCAATGGGCTATTTAACCAATGAAGTGGGTTTCATTTAAATACCTTCTTAAAAGCTACAGTTTTGAAAATAATAACAGGTAAAGAGGAGTATTCGCACACTGTAAGTGTGCAAATGTTGACCCGCAGAATTATGCAGAATTTCGTTTATGCAATATTCATTCTTCTTGTTGTTTCCTTCTCCCTTTTCAATGCAAGGAGGGGAGGACGGTTATCCTTCCCTTACAGGATTATTAGACAGAAGTGGAGGCCCTTCGTCATTAATTGATTTCTTCCATACTTTGCACTATGATACAATTTTTCAAGGCTGTGCATAATTGTGTTCCCTGTGCCACTGCTCTATGTTCTGTCCTTGTCATATTGTCATTGAAGGCTGATTCCACCCTCTGTAATTGGAGATGTTCTACTTTTGGACAAAGGTGTGGGGGCAGCTCAGGGGAACAGTGCTGACATTTACTTCATCAATTTATTTTTATTGTTCCTACATTTATTGCAGCTATAACAGCCCTTTAATAGTTATATCTCCTCCCTGTAGGGTATTCTGGTATTTGAAATTTTTTTAACTCATTTGTTCTCATAGATAACAGTAAAGTGCATTTCATGCTAACCTTTAGGTTTCAATCTTCTCTCTTTCTTTGGCTCTGAAGCAGTTGCAGCTTTAAACTTTTACTGCATTGTCAGTCTAAAGGCCACCACCACTGAGTCCATTCTAACACTGGAGTAACCACAAATTAGTGGTCCTGAAAATTTCAGGGAGGCTAGTCCTAAACCAAGAGCGCAGCTATTACCATAATTCAAAATTCGTCGTCCTTTTAATAGAGGGGGAGAAAAATACAGTAAATACTAGCATCGAGTCTCCTTTTACAGTCTTCAGTCCAATAAGGGTCATAATTACCTCTTTACGACTGATAAAGTAACTGACTCGACCACCTCCGTGCTCGTGCCCTTCAATACCTGCACGCACACCAAACGAGCTGAACACTTAAACAAAACCATGCTCCTGTCTGCAGGTTTCCCTTTGTCCCTGCCACCCCCTTCCTTCACGGATGGATCTTTTCTCTCTATAGGGTTTTATCACGCTCACTGCTTAATCTGCAATGTAATAGCACCACGGAAAATATGTGATTTCTAATTACCTCGTGGAGGGGTTTCAGCAGGTAATTTTCACTATTCAGGGATATCCCTCCTCGTCCCTAAACTTTCTGATATGAACTCTCTGACAAGTGCTCTCGGTTGGGAATCATGGTGAGACCAGACCCTGGGCACCAGTTCCCCAGTCTGGCATCCCCCCACGGCTCCAACACCTGCAGTGGCCAAGAACGAGCAATCCCACCAGGTCGCCTCCAACACACGAGATCTTCAAACATCAGGAAAAGCGCTGCTGCTACACAGGTTTTGCTCACAGTTTTGCTCCACTGACATTGAACAGTTTTGCAGCAATGGAGCCGAAATCTGCAAAAGCCATGAAGTTTGTGTTGGCAAGGGACCTTCCTGCACACAGCCAGGCTGAAGTGCCCAGTCCAGGGGAACATGTGCGCAGAAAGTGCAGTCTTCTTCAAAAAGGGAAAAGAAATCTACACTGCCACCAGAGGAAAATCCAGTTGCTCATCTTTCAGATATATATACGTATATATAATTTCTTTTAATGGCAGCTCTTGGCAAAACCATTTCTCACCTCACCTCCCTGGCTCCACCTTCTTTTGCTACACTGAAATGCTCTTTTTCCTCAAAGCCTTTTCTCTTAAAGACACTGCCAAGAAACAGCTTAATTAAAGTCAATGGAGACATTTGGAGCGAGAACAAATTAGGCCAGGGAGATAAACTAGAAATGAGATAATAAAGGATAAGAAATGAGGACTTAAACTGGTGGTAAAACCCATGTTTTTTAATGGAGCTGCATGACTTTCTCGCTACCATACACACCCAAAGTTACCTTTAAGCAGCTATTTTATGCACTTTGTGGAGCATCTACTCATATCTGCTGACTTACATGCAGTTATCTGGGTATTTTACTGGTCGATTTTCTGAACTCCAGGGGAGATGGTTGGTCCACAGCTAGTCCACTGCATTAACACTGGTTTCTGCAGTATTAGTGGTGTCAAAGCTCAAAGCACTGCTCCCAGATCTGCCATCCAGCGAGGGGGTCTGGTCCTGCTGATGTCTGGCTGTCCCCTCCCCAGCGCTGCCTGCCCCAGCGATATCAGCATGTGGGCCCGTAGCGATAGTCAGAGCCTCGGGGGCTAAGTGGTAACTGGGGTTTTGGAAGACTTTACAGGAATCTCGGCAAATTGCTTGCTCAGAAAATTCAAGCAGGCATGCCTGGTCAAAACTCTGCTGTTTTGGTTACACCCACTTAAGTCAGGAGTCACTCCACCGAACTCAGTTACTTTATTGCACCACTGCAAAATTGGTAGGAATTAATTTTTAAAAAAATAAAAATTAAAAGTCTTTGGCTTTTATTGCCTCCCTGACATGGACAAACACGCAACAAGGCTCACCAGAGTCAGTAGCACTAATTACATTGGTCAGTGTTCAAACCCCAGAATAATATAAGAACACAACTCAGACTTCCAGGGCTAATTTTCCAAAGTAGTTTTAGCCTTATCTCCAACTTTTTTCCTTCCTCATCTTGCATATACCAAGTTGGGGTCATGATCCCGAACAAGAAATGCTGAAGCCCACAGTGAAACAGCTCACTGAAGGTGAGGGCACGGTGTCACTTCTGCCAGTCTTAATAATGCGCCCCGAGAGCACTTGATGTATTTGGGAGATTAGAAATGTTCCTTTTAGCAGATCAAATATACTCATGTAGAAGTATTTAGAAATAAGTATTCAAGCCTTCAGCCCCATCCGCCTGCTGCATTTAGAGTTTGAGAAAAGTATGCATGAGTTTTCAGACACACTTGAAGGTTGCAGCTCTACAGCCTCCCCATACCAAATGCCAGGAGAATGGCGTGGCGCAGGCTGGAAGCCATGCCCTCACTGATGAGCCGGTACTTGCATTCACTGCAGGACAAAGCTTCATGATCCAGTTTTCTCTCACCATGATTAAAAATAATTTAGACTGGTAGGAACAGGTGCAATTTAAATCACAGTTCCCACTGTTATTGGTGAAAGCAATATCTGTGTTTACTTCTCTCCAACCTCGGTGACTTTTGTTTACAAAATTAGCAAAAGGTAGCGGGGGTAGAGGGATGAAGCACATCATGCGTGAGGAGAGGCTTGCTCATAAATTTCAGCTTCTATGTCATCTGAATGCTTCTAGGAAGTCATAAAAAATAATTTTAGTATTTCTCACATGAAAAGGGAAGGAGATTTTCCACATGCTTCTGAGAAAGAAAAAAATAATCTGCATTAAATTGCTGTTATTGCCAAAAAAATCAAGTTTGTATTTTCAATGAAGTCAAAGCAAGTTTTCAAATATTCACAGTCTGAAAACTAGTGTGCTTTGTGTTTCACCAACAATGTGTCTGCATGCCATGTCTCACCTAAACAGGGGCAGTTTTGGGGTCTTCCAGCTGTTGGCCACAGAAGGTGATGTGCAATGAGAGCATGCACACACGGTGTGCCACATATGCACTGTCCCCTCTTCAAAACCACACGCAGGCAACCCCCCCATTCAGAAATTTAAGCCAAAATCTCATTGTCCAGCCTCCGGGGAGCAGCGCTGACCCAAGGATTGACTCTAATCCAAGCGATTAAGGCAGTGAACAAACTCTCCTGCTGCTTGTAAAAGCTCTCCCCAGAAGAAGCTGCATTCATTGTAAAGCTAACAACAATGCAGGGTATCTTCAAAGACCGACGAGTGGTCACACACGAAGGAAGAATACTTGTGCAAGGGTATGTGCCTGGGGCTCCCACCCCAGCAGGACCACATGGCCCCAATGGTCCAGCTGAAATGGAAAATCAATATGCAAAAAACAGACAGAGGGGCTTTTTCACATTAATTTCTGGTTTTGCAACACTTCAGGACCATCACACAGAGGAGGTCAAAGATGAGAGTGCCCACTGCTTCAGCTGGAGCCTGAGGTCTAACAGGAACATTTCCCAAGGGGGAGATTCTCCCTTCCCTCCAGGACAGGCAGCTAACACTACAGTCCTAGATGCCTATGGAAATGCTTGTTTAGCAAGCTGTGTACATACACTAGTAACTTTAAGCGGCTGAGTGGACTCACATAAGTTCTTGCCATATGGAAGTACAAGTGTCCAGCTTTGCAAGTCTGATACACTCCCGTTGCTGTAGATTTACCTACAATTTCCTCTACTGACAAGCACGTCCACAACACAAAGCCAGATACGCCAATGAAAGAGCGATAGATTGGCTTAAACCTCAGGAATAAAGAAGTCTCATCTTGGGAGCTCTCTCTGGAGTTTGTTGGCTTTGGGAACTCTTTCAGCTCCCATTTCTGAGCTGCTCTCCAGGGCCAGCAGAGCCAGAGTTACTATGGCTAGAACATCCTAGTGCTCACGGCAAGAAAAGGGAAGAAGCAACCACTGCAATGCTGACCAGAAGTGAAAGAGCCTCAAAGCCACCGGAGCTGCTACCTGCGCCAATTCACATAGTGTTTCTCTTCAACATCCCTGTTTGCTGGGAAAGCTAACAAAACTCAAACAGCTGAAGAAAAAAGCGAAAGCAAAGGCAATGGGTCAAATTGGAGTCTGTAATAACAGAAAACTGCAATTACAACAACATTGAATTTGCCACACTAGCCTACATTTACGGTTATGTCCTAGTTCCCATTAGGATCCTCCCAGTACTTTTGTTCCAATGGATTTAAAATTAAACCACAAAAAATTGCTTCTACTCCACGTTTGCCCTCTGCTCACAGGTAAGACTGCTTTCATGCCTCTAAAACTGACACCAATTTTAAGCTTTTGTTAATTTATTTATAGGAGACCCAAAAACCAACAACAGAAGTTGAAGCAAGGTGAGTTTGCATCAGGATGCACAAATTCTGATTAGCTTTTCTAAAATTAAATTTTCCAACCTGGTAGATTTTAAAGACAAATATTAAAGCCGTATGAACCTGCCTGTATCTTGGGATGGGATTGGGAGCATCCATAAAAACCCCAAAGATGACTTATTCAAACTTCTGCTTGCAAGCACTGCTTTGCGATTTAGGTAAACACATTTTGGACACTGATTTCAGATACTTTAATGTCTGACTGACCCCAAACTTTGCTCCTTACAGGGTACCGCACCTGCCCTCCAAAAATGAATTTTCGCTCAGAGGTCTCCACCAGGACGCATGAGGTACTTCTGAGCTCCTATATTCCCCCCGAGAATTTTTCCCTGAGGCCAAATTTCCACATAGTGTAACTTTTGCCTGTATTAGTTACACCAGAGAAGAATTTAGTTCTTTTGATTAAAATCAATCACTTTTCTTCAGTTTGGGACGTTTCTGTTTAAGTCTTTTCTTACCTTCTGTTTCCCTATTTGAGGGTTAGCACAGGTTGTTTTTGACTTTGTTCCCTGCCTTGTCTTTTAACTTTGTTTCCTGTTTACTGCAAATGATACTGTATGTCACTTTTGCTGACAAAACTGAAATCCTGACTAGTTCACCTTTAAAACTGACCATCACGAAGGTCACTGTCCCCCCATGCAGCAGTGCTGCAAAGCCTGCTTGTGCAATGCTTTGAAGGTGACCTGCCCCACATAAATACTTACTAATTTCTATTTAAGTCTTGTAGATGTGACTGCTCAGAACAGTGGTCAGTAATCTTTCAACACGTGGCAGCTCATGCCTTCACAGCACCCATGAGGCCAGGCTACCAGAGAAGATGCTGTGGATGAGCGCACTAGCCCCTGGTCCTGCAGGTTGGTTCCCCATCCCTTTTGACACGCTGCTGTGGGATCCACTTCCTTGGAGGACTTAACCTCCAGGGCAAGCTTTCAGAGGTCCCTCCAAGCCCAGACAATACCCCTCGGGAGAACCAAGCTCACAGGCAAAATGGGATCTCAGAGTTATCCTCAGCAGTGAAAACCTGCCCAGTTCCCTGTGGAACTGATGGCAGCACAGATTCAGAGCTTGTACCTTTTAGGAAAGTCTTAGAGTTGTCTTTCCCTTTTGCTACATATTCCTTTGTGTCTTTTTTTTTTTAATCTATAATTTATTAAAAATGTCACTTGATAGGGCTTTTGCTATGCCTAGCTGGAACTTCTTCTAAAGTACTTCTCAGTTGGCTCTGTAAAACTCCCCTTTGATTACCATGTGATTAGTTTGTTCAGCTGATGGCCTTTCTTCTCCAAGGTACTCATTGTGTCTCCTGCCTCCTATGCAGTTCTTAAGAATTTAAATGAGCCATTTTATTTCTTCCTACAAGTGAAGATCGACAAACCCAGCCCCACCCTTCTGCTTTCACTTTTAGTGTGCCTAATAAAAAGTAGTGTGAGGGTTGGGTGTTTTTTGTCGTGGTTTTTTTTTTTTCCAGGGGTCGTGGCTAACGGAGAATGTTATGTTGTTTCTGACATTGTTTGTTGCACCTCCCACAAGACTGCATGCTCCTAAGGATTGAAAGACAGTGGCATAAATGTCAGGGAAATGCCTCTGCTATGTCAGGTCTAATTAGACGTTTGTACTTGTGGGACAGACACCTCTGCCATAAAATTCAAACCTCAGTCTCACTTAGTGCATACTCGCAGAAATTTATGAGGAGAAGGCATCACAAACGCATGCAGACCTATCCAGATAACCCTTTCCTATGGTTTACCTGAGACACCATGCCAAGTCTGATGCAATTTCTTACAGCCAGTTAGTTCAGCCTCCCACAGTACCTACTTCCATCCCTGCTTCTGCATCCAGAGGCTTCCAACACATGAAATACAGGCACCTTCCTATGCTGTGCTTTAGCAAATTGTTTTCCAGAAAGAGAGATAAACCTTGACCTGAAGCTTAAGTCACCAGCAAACTAAAAACCAGTGAACACGGCTAGTTGGTTGAAATCTGTGCCCAGGGTCCCCAGGTCTTGAGGCTCCCATCCTGCTGTGCAGACCCGACCCACCAGCTGCCCATCTAACAACCATCCCTACAAACTACATGCCTACAAAAGGGGAACTTGAGGCTTACCATGGGGTGCACCTCCGCTGCCTTTCCTTCTCCGGGAACGCCTTCCCTTCAGCATGGGGATTTTCCTCCACATTGCAGGCTTAGGTGGATGCAGGCAGCCCAAGGGTTACCTCTTGATCTCAAACCTCTTCTGTAGATTTGCCAGGCTCATCCCAGGTCCTTCGGAGTTTACAGCACTCCTTGACTGACGCATCTGACACCAATGGGAATTTAAGTGGATTGTAGATAGAGCAACTGCATAAATCTCACTTGGGTCTGAACCCGGCAGGTAAGAGGCAAGACATCTTGCCCAAATGCTGCAGCCAGCTCTGCTGCTAGGGCAGCTCTAGGGCAGCCCTGGACTACAGCCCACGGACAAGAAAGTCCTCACAAGAGTGCTCCCACGTGGCATCCTAGGAGCCTCACCAGGATGCACGACTGCTCTACAGCACAGGCCTTGCTGGGTGCCTCCTGCTGTGATTTAGCTGCCCTGGGCCCCACTACTCAAACATCTGAAAATCTTCTTAAGGACAAAAAGAGCAAGAAGCATGCATACATGTGCTCATGTGTGCATACATGTGTATGTAGAAGAAATAGGGGGGTGAGTTGAAAAAGAAAAATGAATTCTCAGGGGGAAAAAAAAAGTCTCATCTTGTCCAAGTTTTAACTTCCCCTCCTTTGTCCACCCAAATCTGAGAGAGCAGCTCCCTCTGTGGGTTTTCCTTCTCGGCTGTTTGTTTGCTCGCTGAGGGTGTATCTAGGGAAGTGGAGAGGGTACCTGGCTTGCGCCAGGGATCGCTCCTCGGGGCTTCCTCACAAGCAGAGAGGAAGCTGAAGAGCACCACCACCCACCATCCGAAAGTCAAAAAGGTTCATGCGCCTCTGCCCCTCAGCTGAGAATAAAATCCATCAAATCCTATGTACTTTCTGGATCCTTATTTGTACAGGTAGTTCATACAGCAACATGCAAATGCCCATGTGAGTGAGAGACTGAGCTCCCCGTGCAAAGAAGGCTCCATGTTGTTACCACAGGGCACTGCAGATTAAACAAGAGCTGGACAAATGGAAATAAGTGGTAAAACGAACTTTAATACAGCAGCAGAATCACTGCGCTTTCTGCTGCACGTATGTGTTTGTATTTGAATGCGGCTCTCGCCTGGAAGAGATTACAGTTTAGTGAAAGAACTTGTCACCCAGATGATTACATGGAGCAAATTAGCAGCAGTACAGTATCTTTCTACTGTGCCATGAAGAGCAGATGAATAAAAGTCAAGCATATACATGAAATAAATCTGTCGTAAAAACCCTGGACCAGTAAAAATCCTTTCCTGACCTTTAGGTCAAATTAAAATGGTCAAAGCCCACAGTCCATTAAATAGAAGAATGACTTCTGAGGACATGGGATAGGGAGGGAAGCCTGCCTGTCCCGAGAGTGAGCGGCAGGTCCATGCACCAGTGCCACCTCAGTGACGAACGTGGAAATCTGGAGCCCCAGCCATGCAATCGGTAAAGACGGTGTGCATATGAAAGATCCCTTGTTCTGTTTCATAAGAGATTTGGTCTTAATCCTGGCATCCTGGCTGGGCTCCAGGGTAATTGCGTGCCACCCACACAAGATGTCCTGTGCTGTTTTGACTGAATGTGCCATTCTTTGCTTCCTGGCCAAAAGAATGAGTCTTGCGCGATACACCTGAAATCCCAAATCTGCTTCCTTTGCCCTACTCCTTCAGGAGGGGTTGTGCACAAACGTGGGCTTTGCAATCACCCTCTATCAGTCCAGCAGCACCAGGGCCCCAGGGCTCACAGCCCAGCTCGCCTCCAGCCCCGCGTGGCACTGCTCTTACTCGCTGTTGGACAACCACTGCTTCACAGCTGTGTTCCTGCGGTGGTCACAGGCAGCACCGTTCCTAGGTTGAGTAAGATACTTTGGGATCCCTGAATAGGTATATCAAGGCCAAGGGCCAGGATCACTTCTGTGCTTTGAAATTTTTATCCAGAATTCCAGGTTCTCCTTCCTGCTCCACTTACTTCGGATTACCAGCCTCCAGACACCGAAATCCCGCAAAGGGCTGAACATTTCCAGGCACAGGCAGCTCTTCCCCTCCCTGCTTTTGGTTGAGAGCACAGACTCTTGCATGTTATTCTAAACTACATGCCATGAAGTGTGCGTGTGTCAAGGGAGGGGCTGGTATTATATTCCCAGCCTAATGCAGGAGGATATACATCCATAGTTCCCCAACAACTGAGACAAGCACATACCCTGGGGGAGTTTGCAATGGATATGAGCAATATTGAGACAAAGAGGTGCATTTGTGGGAGGGTGCCTCACACCGGGGAGAGCTGTTAAAAATGGATATGAGTATTAAAACTGCACTCTCATTCCCCTAGATATTTTCTAACGTCAGTGGGGGGAAAGAAGTCTATTTTCGCAGTCCAAGCAGCGTGGGGAAGCCATGCATCGCCCCAGGCTGGGCAGGAGGGCAGATGCCCTGTCCTAGCCCACCCAAAGTGGAGGGCTTTTAATAATGCTTGTTTTGAGTGGGTGAGACCAGTTCCAGATGAGCTCCCAGTTTTTACAGAACTAAAATGTTTGCAAAAATATCTTTAATGAACTGAAAATGTTAATTTGAAAGTCTGCTCTGTGGAAAGAGTGAGGCTCGCAGAGGGAAGGAAATGACACACGGTTGTTGACTGGCAGGAGGCTGGTTTCAATCCTGCCTCCGTGAGGCACAGAGAAGCAGAGAGGAGGCCTCAGAGCTGGTCCAAAACCCCGAGCCAGGCAAGACCTTCCAGATTGAGCTTTGTCACAGGTCACAAGAAGTGACCCCATCCTCCTCAAAACTCTTTATTTCCAGGCAGAGGTACCCCCACCCCCCCCTTCCCCAAATAAAACCAGCCCCTCCTGCCACTCTGAACACTCGCAGCAACCCAAAGAGGTGCTCAGCAGAGGACATCCACATCCCCGCGGCCATCGGGTGGTCCTTCACGCGGAGGGCAGCAGCAGCCAGGTACTGCACAGCTGGATCAAGGATCGGGATGATCCCTAAAGCAAAGGCATGCAGCTGCAGCACTTGCTCTCTGTACCCAAACTTTTACTTCTTTCTGCAGCTCTGACCTAGCACACAGGAGCTTTCCATCCCCTGGCCTGCTGAGAAGAAGCGGGGGGGGGGGGGGGAAGGCGATTTTTCTAACTGAAGGAAAATCCATGCCAAGTCCTACAAGCAGGCTTGGCCACGTGCCAGGAAATGTGTAAATTTTCGTGAGCTTGGGCTATTTTGCCAGAAGTCTGCAATGTGTCTGGACACGACTGGTTCCCCTTTGTCAGCCCTGGCCTGACCAACCAGGAAGTTTGAGAAAGAAAAAAAAAAAAAAAGAGAGAGACAGACAGATAGTTTTTTTCCTGGTAGCACAATGACTCTCCTGTGATACCTTTTATTTCTGTACCAGCAACCACGCTGGTCCCACACTTTAGGGCAAGAGGGGTGGGGTATGAGAGCCCTTTAATTCTTCAAAAACCAATTTTTTGTTGCCATGTTTTCTGATAACCTCACCAGTGCTCTCTCAGCTGCACGGTGGTTATTAGTGCAGCTTGTTTCTATAAATACCAGCATTAACTCCTTGTATTCCCCAAGGACCGAGTTAGAAAGAAAAGGGGCATTTGTACAACTCTTACTTTTTCTTCTTCTTTAAAAAAGGGGAAAAACAGCTGAGTTTCGTGTAATGTCGTTAATTGATTTACCCAGATGTCTAAGCAAAGGGCTGGAAACACATACCTCTGCAAAGTGTCAAACCCCTGCCCAGCCAGCAAGCCCTTCCCTCCTGCCTTTGGGCTGGGTGGTGGCGACTGCCTTAATTTAAATTTCAAGCACTTCACACAACTGCAGTAATACAGTCCTTGGTAGCTGCTTAGCAGAATCCCAGTTTTCCTTCCTGCAGACAACCATAAACCAAATTGGAAAGGCAAAACCTCCTCCCAGTTGCACCTGAGACTTTTAACCAGGTGGGGCAAGAAGCAGAGCCAGAAGAGAAGTGTGCATGTGAGTGGTTTGAAAGCACAGCTCCATTCCCACACTGTCCCACTGCTCAGCAGGGTTCGGCTCCTCCAAACATCCTTCGGAAACAGGACAGGGATCACTGGGCTAGTAGGCAGGAGACAGTGGGCATAAGGAGGAAGAAGAGGGGTCTGCCACCACCAGGAACAGCTCAACCATGGGGAGATGGCTCAGTGCCTCGACTCTGCTCCACCATCCCCCTTGTCTCACCAGCACAGGCCCCTTTCAGCACGAGTAACCTTCACGTCCATCTCACAGCTGGAGGACACACCTGCAGAGGCGGTCAAGTGTGGACAGGGGAAGTTTAAGAGTGAAAATGCTGCTGTTTCTCACCCTGTACTCTTTAAAACGGCAGAAGCCATCGCCCTAGCGAGACTGCCAACTACAAAGGTCCATATCACCCAAGCAGAAAGTGTGAGAAGCTCTCATCAGTGCACAAATCCCACCTCTAGCCTGGTGGCACCAGGTCTAAACCAGAGGGTTTCAGCCTCAGTGCCCATGACTAACGCTACAAGGACAAAGAAAGCTCCTGCTCCTGGCAGCTCGTGTTCAGCCAAAGCAGCACTGGGCTCAAACTCTTCCAAACACTCCCAGAAGAAAAATCCTCTTAAAATAAGTGCTCAAAAATATCCTAGAAGTTTAGTTCCAATGATTTAGGTATCCACTTAGTTTCCTCACCAACCAACAGAGGACTTGATCAAACAGGAAAGAAAAGGAGACTCTGGAAAGACACTCACTGTGTAGCTCACGTTTAACTTCAAGTAAATTGATATCCACATATATTTTTTAATATATATATATAGGAGGCTTTCCAGATATGTAAGTGAGCCAAGAAGCACGTTCAAGACGGGCCAAAGGATGCAGAAAAAGTAAGATGTCTGGGTGAATAGATTAAAAGAAAACAATGGTACTAGCAGAGACTGTTTTGAAATCTTTTAAAAAAAAATGTGGCTCCCAAGAGTGAGGCAGTCCATTCAAGGGATTGAGTGGTACTGTTGGCATCAAACAGGAAGCCCAAATATTCACAGGAACGAGATGCCCTTGAGCAAGTTTTCATGTGAAAAGGATAGAAATTGCTGATTTTTCCAGTAGCAAGTACGCTTGTCATTTCTTTCCACCAGTCCTCCCTTAATGCACACACTGTGTCTAGTCAATGAAATTAACCCCCACCCTCATTAAATCCATCTTTCCCTTACACGCCTGTTCCACCTCGATCCAAGCAGTCAGACCACAGAGACCTTCTCAGCATTGGAGACTTTTTCCAACTCCTGCAAACCTCTACTGCCAGAAAACTGTGTTTGTTCCACTTACCTAAATATCGCTCCAATTACTAAAGCTGGAAAGAAGCAAGATTACCCCAAATCATCCTGGCTAAGAGTCTGCAATGCAACAGATGCAGGAAACCTGGGAACAGCAGCTTTCCAGCCACACTGATGGGCTATAGCTATTCCATTTCATGGCACCAATCCATTCATTTCCCCTTGATCCAGGGCACTGCCGGCATTACTATCAGGTGACAGATGCTGCTCTTTAATGGCTGAGTAAAGCCTCAGGTATACACAAAGGCTTAGTTTTAAACAAGAATTAAAGTGTTTGTGCATATGCTTCTGCGGGAAAGACTTGGGGGATTTGCTGATGTACTTGGATGTACAGCTCAAACAATGCTGTCAGTTTTAGAAAGTATAAAAGCGTCTGGATCAGGATATCAAAGAAAGCTTGTAAAATATAATTTCTGAAGCAACATCTCTTAACACAACCTAGGAGGCACAGGTCAGTCCCACCCAAATTGCTCATCTCTTAGGGAAAAAAAACTTAGAAACAGCTGCATACAACAGCACATAATCAAACCAATGGTGTGTCCCAACAGATCAAACCCCACATACAGCCAGGAAGCACCGAAGGGCCTTTCAGCCAACACGTCCTGCCTTATGCTGCTGTCCCAGCAAAGTGAGGTCACCAGTATAGGGCACTCAGATTTCTAGGTCAAAGCCAGCAGTTCATACTCCATCCAGGCATCAGTCAGTCACGCAACGTTATGTGAGGGAGCACACACAGATGGTCAAGATTCCCCATCAAAACCACCCACATTTTTCCACCAGCAGGCTTTGGTTCATCTCTAAGTTTTTTTTGTACTGAATAGATTTTCCTTTTTCAAAGGTTCTTCCTTTTCAAAGCACCAAGTCTTCGCTTTCCCTGGAAGGCCTTGGTTTTCATTCACAAAGAAACAAGCACTTAAAAGCAGAAGAGACCCTGCCACAACCTAAACCATATCAACTGGAGAATTGGATCATCCAGAGGGTCTCACTAGATCTGTCCTTCAGGTGAATCAGCCTCTGCATTTTCCTCCTCACAAGTGAATTTTCTGACTAGTGCCAGCTTCCCTCCATATCTCATCATGTCCCACCATGAGCAACTCCCGTTATGCACGCAGTGGCTCAGTAAAACCAGAACTCTGTTGAATCACAGAAGAGAGAAAAGGGAAGGTTGGTATTATCAAAAAAAAAAAATCAGACTTCACTGTCAGATTTTATTTTAGCCCCCCAAAAGTCAACAATTTCCATGTAAAATTTTTAACTGAAGTATTTCTTCCCTCACTTTTGCAAGCATTTTTCCCTACAGGAGGGGGGAAATTTATCCCAACTCCAGCAATGCACTCTCTGCCCACAACCAGCCTTTCTGGTTGCTTCCTTAGGCTGGTTTGAATCAAAGCTACCATTCATCCACGACCCACTCCTACACGAGACCTGGGCACACTGATCCACCATATACTCGTAGGAAAAGGACATAAAAATAAAGCAGATGCTATTAGCATTCAGAGCACACATCCACTTGCTAACCCCCCTTTCATAGCCTTGTGTATGCCTTGAATCAGAGGGCTAACAAGACAGAATGCTATGAATAAACTCGGTATGAATAAAGTATGAATTCTCTGTATGAATAAGGTCTTGGAGTAAGTGTTCAAAAACCCAGTGCCACCCTGAAGACTCCCAATACAGAGAGGAATAAAGGCGGAACAAGAGTGGCCCAGCGGTGCATCAGCCACAGCTTGCAGTCCGGCAGGCCCAAGCCAATGAGCTGCGATTGCCCTGCCCAGCTCAGACCCATGCATAGGCTGAGGGAGGAGGCTGCCCCAGTGCTCTCCATCCTCAAACAGCACCCTGGGCTGGTGCAGCCACCAGAAGGGAGCTGCTCAGCATGGAGAGATGAACAACCAGCCCTGGGATCCTGCACTGAGCAAGTGCTTTCAGTGTGCCACTAAGTGAGAACCTGAAAATGGAGACGGTGATGCCACCTGAATGATTCCCTCCCAGTCCTCTGCTTCATCTGACCCACAATTCGGAGTGATTGCATGCACCGCACTGCATGGCACCTACATTTCCTGCCAAAAATATCGTGCTTAAGATGGGAAGAACGTTTAATGTGCCACACTTATGTCCTGATTCACCAACAGATGCAAGACTCACAGGCACAAGGGAAGTCATGGGAGGAGCACAAGAGCAGCAGGATGAGAGCGAGCTTTCCCCTTGCAGCTACTACCTGCCTGCTCCACAGACAGACACAAGGAAAGGACTGTGGGCCAGCTGGTCTCAGTCATGCTACAATGGAAATCCAGTGTATTCTCCTCCAAGTCCTCCTTGGGTAAAGGTCATCAGCATCAGCGTCCCCCTTTGTGAAAGCCTGCTAGTCAGCTCAATAATGAACCCCTGCTCATGTGACTGTGGCAGTACTTCTTTATTAATGCCCATAGACAACAATAATCAAATATTCTCATGGTAGAAAAAACACACAAGCCATGCTGATGGTTAACTGGCCTCCCATTTCCAGCTCACCTACTAAAACCTTAAAAATAAGTCTGACCTACATGAAATATTCAAATTCTGTGCATCTCAATAATTCTTTATATGACATACCTAAATCCCTTTGTGGTTCTCCACAAGCTATTATACTCTGTATTGCTATTTGTAAACTCCTTCTACTTCAGTACTATAGCAAACAGCCTTCCCACCCCACCCCCCACTTAGACAGTATTATTTACAATTACTGAAAATAAATATGAAATGCCCCGTGCCTTTGGCTCTGTTAGCATTCTCCTTGACTCTCACCTTCTCCCAAGGCCAGAAATTCTGGAGCCATCCTTGACACTCAAGCTTTCTTTCCCTCTCCTGCCTCCCAGGTCCATAAATCTGCCTGTCACCACCTCCAGATCACTGACAAAGCCCATCCTTACCTTGACCCTGCCTCTGCTGAAATCTCTACCCAGACCATAATTACTTCCTATCTCGACTATAGTAAATTCTTTTCCCCTTTTTCATTTTTATGGTCTAAAACAAACTCTTTAAAGTTTAAGTAATCCATGTTCCTGCAGCCGCACTGCTCCTCTCCCCTTCCCTTCTTCCCCCATCCTCCTTCTCCTTCCCAAAGGAAAGGGATCACAGGAGGTGGAGAGAATACAGCAACACCATCCTTCTCTGGTAGTTTCCAGATCCAATTTGCACCCCACAGACCCAACACTGGGCTGTTGGGTCCACAGATATGTCCTCCTATGCCTCTTCTTATTAAAAGTACCTATTTGTTACAATGCTTGTCATGAGTTGTCTTAAACCTGGAGTCAGGGGACAAGTTACAGCAGGGTAAGCTAGGAGGTGCATTTGCAGCACAGCAGCTATCCAGCAAGAGCCGCACATGAAGTCAGCACCGCTGGTCCCCACCCACAGCAGGGTAAGAAATGAGCTGCCCTGTCTTCCCCACAGGGTAAGAGCTCCTGTACAGGCAGGTATGTGAAGGAAGTGAAAGCAAAATTTAAGTTAAAAATAAAAAAATAGAGTGCAAACCCAAAGCTTAGTGTCAAAGCCCAGATTGAGCAAGGATGCTCATCAGTGACCTGCCCTCTGTAGCCAAGAGGCAAGGAACAACTCCACAGGTACATGGCAAACCATGCCCAAAGAGCATCTGAGGATCAATGGACACGGTGTAAAAGCACACAAGATACACATGTACAGAAACCAAAAGCAAAACAAATTTCAGGTCAGGAGGTCTCCAGAAGAAATGTAAAAGGAGCCCAAGTGATTTTGCAGGTCAACTCAACGAGGACGTTGAATGATGACAGACCAGGTGACATCCTGGTGCACTTGTTGGGGGATTGGGGACTGTCACTGTCAGCAGTGCTTTGCCAGGGCCAGATCTGCTCCCTGTCTTTTGGGGAATATAAAAGTGATTAATTGCTTGCAGAGGAATTGATCTAGCCCCCCTTTTATGAAAAATGCAAGGATTTCCATATCTTTGGGAAGGGCCACCTGGAGAAGTTTAAATTTAGAGGACCTGAGGTAATTGCATTTCTCTGTCTTTTCTGGCATTTTTAGATGCTGATTAATGTAGAGTCCCAGCTGCCTGGACAGCCTGGGGAAATCAATAACATTAACCCTTTGCAAACGCTTACATTTATGTAAACAATGATGTGGCATGTATGGCACGTTGGGTTTTCTCCCTCGTCCTTGCACCGGCAGGAAAGTTGGCGGTGGCTGCCGGGTGCCACCTCCTCACCAGAGAGGAGCTGCTCCTCTTGCAGCACTGAGACCACGCAAGGCAGGGGGACCCCCCCATGGCCCAGCAAACACACACATGCACGCCCCTTTCCCATGGCCATCCTGCCGGCCTGCAAGGGTTAAAGGCAGAAGAAAAATAAAACCCCAGAGCAGCACGCCGTTTTCGGCAGTGCCGTGAGTGACGGCAGTGCCACAAGCGCCGGTGGCACAAAGAGGTGCAGTTTGTCCTGCTGCAGCATCTTTCACTCCAGCGGACTCGGCTGCACAGACAAATTGATTTGCAAAGGTTGAGGCTGGCAGCTCAGCCTGCTTTGCATACCGAACGCTCCCCGGCGACACAATAAAAAGTAGCCTGGCAAACAGAGGCACGCAGCGGGAACTGGCCGGTTCAAAGTCCAAAGCCCACACCCCCTCACCCCAGTCTGGTTTGAAAGGTCACTGTGTGTCTGGGAAAATAGTCTCAGGATACGATCCTTTATTAAAGGTCACTATTTTTCAACGGCACTTAACACACACTTGCACACAAATTGAGGCTGAAAAAAAAAAACCTGGGGGCTGCCTCGCATTGTACATTGTGCTCACAAGATTTATGTCTTGTGGTCACCAGCAGTAAACACACACTGCTTCAGTATTAAAGTTCACATTAATCCACAGATTTTTTTCCCCCCCTCTCCTCTTTAAATCAGCCTCCGTCTTTGCAAGGCAAACACTGGCAAGCCAAGACTTTAACTAATCTCTTTTGTTTCTCCCTTGCTGCTATAGTATTACCTTCCCATGTTTTCATATATTTTTGTTTTGGTGACGGCTTCCGTCTTTATGAGCTGCCCAGAGTTTTTGGTCTTTCACACCCTGCCAATGTGGGCTTTTTGTTTTAATCCCAGCATCTCAACAGTTCATCTCCATGCAATAAACCAAATGTACTGTACTCTATGTTGTAGTACAGATATGGAAAGATATTGTTTAACAGAATGAAAAATACAGAGTCTAACAATCATGTGTTACAGACAATAAGAAGTACAGTGATTAAAAGCAGAAAGCTTTTTTTTTTTTTTTTGGTCAGACATCTATGTTATCTTATCCTTATGCAAATGTTGTTAGAGGCAAAATAGTAATTCCTGTTTCTTCTCCCCACAATGATAAATATTTCCCTCTTCACTCATGGAGCCTTATAAAACCCTGTGCTGAATTAATAGGAAAGCCAGTTTCAGTGAAGACACTAAGAGTTTCTAAATTAATTTGCAAAAGAATTGCAAAAAACAGTGAATTTCAAATAGGACGCTAAGCATACAATGTTTTGGATTTCCATTTTGCTACATAATAACACCATTTTATAAAGCTTTGCCAACAGTATATTTCCAAGCCATCAAAAGCACATTAATTTTTTCTGATTAAAACAGCTGTGAAAATATACATGTGTAACTGTGAAAAATCCCAGGCTTATTGTAATACCCTAAACAAAACAAAGATGAAAGATTTTTTTTAAAATACAGACTTGCAAAAAGTAAAATATTTAACACCACATGAACTAATTCTGCATGTGTTTCTCTAATATTTTGCCACAAATACTTTAATCCCTTTGTCCATTCATTCCACACTTCTTCAGGATGCGACTTCCTAAGGGTGAGCTCCTTTGTAACATCTCAGGCACCTCTCGGCAGTTATTGATTGGGCTCTCGTTAGAGCCGCTGTACCACAAATACAGAGAGGAGCAGCTCCCGCACAGGGCCTGGAAAAGCACCGGGCAGGGGAAACGAGAGCACAAGGTAGAAGTGAAACTGCTCGAAACCAGGGAGCCAAGCCCGTGGGCTGTTTTGAGAAGAGCGCTTCTCAAAGGTCATTGAGCATGCTGGGCTGGGGCAGCTTGCAGAGCCTTTTGTCACAGGATAGGATTTTATAGACTTTAAAACATATATTATAAAAAAATTATTATATTAATATATATTATCTGCCAGCCCACTCGCGTTTCCCCTCCTTCCTCATCCTCTACCAGACAAGAGCTGGTGAGCTGAGAATCAGCTATTCTCCAGCATATGTCTTCACAAAGTGTTTTTTTTTTCCCCCTCCCCATCACTGATGTGCTGTTAAACTCAAATTCTCTGGCACCACATATGGGGTGATGTATTATTTTGAAGAGAGTTTTTTTTGAATGCAGTGGTGGGATTGAGAGAGGGAGAGAAAAAAAACAAAAACACTGGGAGGGTGACCAATGTAGAGACAAAGCACAGTAGCTGTCAAGCAGCATCCCCAAAATTGCTTTTCTGGCCTCAAGACAGACCCCAAATAATAATAATAATAATAATAAATAATAATGTAGAGAAAAGGAGCAAACGAGCACCTTCCTGCACCTGTGCAGCAAGGCTGCAAGCATGAGCAGAACACAGAACCAGGCTGGTGCTGACAGGCTGCTGGTTCAGCCTCAAATAGGAGCCCTGGGACCTGGAGGCTGCAGGTCAGGCAATAAAGGAGCCAAGTGCTACCTGTTATGATGCACACCCAGCCCAGACACAGTTTTTGCCTCTCCCAAGGCAACCACTCCCCTCAACTTTGGTGTGAATAGCACCCAAAGATGTTATGGGGGAGCTGGAGGGGAATAAGGAAAGTGGGGGGTCTGGGCTGGTGGCCACCAACCTGCTGCACATTTATGGGCTCATTTATATCTCCAAGTGAAGCTTTTAGGACAGCAAAGGAAAACACCAGGTTCAAGAGGAAGCTGGGGGTTCATATGAGCAGGAGATTTGCTTTTTATCTCCTACAGCTCACACCCCACCATGCTTTTTGTGGGCATGCCTCCCCTCCCCACCAGCTGTTGCGCCCACAGCCTCCCTCCACCCCGACACAAAATGGCTTCCTCAGGCGAGGACAAGATGGCGGCCTCAAGCAAGGGCCACACACAGAAGTACACATGTACTGGGAATTCACACTGAGGAGATGGGCTATCAGGACAGCCACAAATGTGCCTGTCCCCACACAGGGAACAGCTTTTCAGGGCAGCTTTTGAGGGCTCAAGTTTAGGCCAACTTGTGTGGGAAGAGGGAGGCCCCTGCAGGGGAGGGCCCTTTCCCACCGCATGCACCTTCCCGCCATTCCCACAGCAGTTGCAAGTCACAGCTTGTGGTGAAAGGGCTTTTTGCCTTATACAGCATGGCAGAGTAACGTTTGTTGTTTTTCTCCCCCCTAAACACAAGTTAAATGTTGGCCTTTGTGCACAGGCCCTTCTCCTCTCTCCAAAAAATGCTCGTTGTGGTAAAGCCACCACACCACATCACACCTTCCCCAACATCGCCCATTTCCTCACCTGATTAAACGACTGGATCACACACCTGTGGTTGTTATAACAGCAATAACAACTGCAGCAGCCTTCGGACTGCAGGTTGGAAAGCAGCTCTCAGAGGAATCGCCGAATTTCGCAAGCAGCTTCAGCTCGCCTGCCGAGCGGCCGCGGGGCCAGGCCAGACAGCCCGCGTGGAGCGGGACATCCCCGTGCCTCCGGCAGGGAGCGGCCCGGCCCTGAGGAGACCGAGGGCCGCCAGCAGGTGTGTGACGCTATAGGGATCGCCCAGCCGCAGGGGACAGCCCCAGGTTTTGGAGGGCCATTGGTATTTATGTGCTGACTAAAGGAACTGTTTGAGACAGAGAAAAATAACCGGTTTCAGCTTAAATAGCTTATTAAAATAGCTAGCATCCATGAGCCTCTTTAATGATAGCTCTCTGGTTTCCACCATACCCCTGGTCGTTGGTTTGCCTTGCCAGCATGAGGCCAGTGCCTGCCACCTCTCAGCAAAGTTTGTAGGAAGAATTTTGCTCTTCTGGATATTGAGGCACCACTGAAGGAGCCAGCGTGACCTGCGCATCCACAATCTCATTTTCCTCCCTCCTGCCCAGCCAGGTGCATGTTAAATCAGCACTCATCTCCATCCCAGCCTGCCCCAAAACAAGACCTGCACAGGCACGTGTGTTGCGTTGCTCAAACCATGCATGAGGTTCAAGCTCCCAGCGAAGAAAACTCACTACCGCTGAGCAAGCCCAGTTTGTCCCCTTTTTTCCCCGCCCTGCATGAGGAACAGCAGGGGATGCAACAAGCTAAGTATCCCTTTAGCTGACCGTTGAGTGAAGCCACCCCTATACGAATCACAGGAGTAACATCAGAAAGGGTTTTTTCCTTAAAACCACTGATACAGCTGGAAAGTCTGAGGGGGTTTCATGGAAGGAAAAGCACACAAACCCCCCATTTTTTTCAAGCCCAGAGCTTCACTATTTCCACAGAATTTGATTCAGAATGAAACATCATGACAAACACTGAGAAGCCCCCTCCTCCATGGATCAATATTGCTTTCAACCACAAACAAGCTCCTCACACCCAGTCAGTCTAAGACCCCATCTGGTTGCCTGCAGAATCTAGCTTGGGTTTTTTTGAGCAAACAAGCAACTCTGAGCAAATCGGCAAAAACCCTCCACCACTTGCATGATACTTCATACTTCTGCTGGTGGTTTCAAAAAAAATATTTTTTCCCCACATGACCCCAACCTGGATTTAGAAAGAGAAAATTTGGGAAGGGAGAGCGTCTGCTTTGTCTCGGTTGTGGTGAGGCAGTCAGAAAAAGGAACTGCTAGGTCCTGCCCTGTTCTGCTCAGGCCCTCCCAGACCAACCGCAGCCACCAGGAGCTTCCCACAGGGCAGCCCACTCAGTACCTGTTTTGTAAGAGTCCTCTCATCCCCCTTGAAATTAGGATGCTATGCTTAGGAGCTTAATGCACATAAACACACGCATCTGCCAGGGACCCTGATTTAATTTCAAGGAAAAGCAGTTTTCTCTTGCAAAAGCTGGAAAGGCTGCTTTTGACATTTAGTTCCTATTGGAGTTGGTTCTCAGGCTGGGACCAGTTACTGAGAAAGCTCAGTCTCTCATTTGGCATCAAATCAAAACCTTGGACTCCTCAGTGCACTTTCCTGTTCCTCAGTTTCCTTTCTCTTAGTCAGTGATGACTGCCACTAGTTACCATCACCTACAAAAAAATTAATGCTTGCAAATTGCTTTATCACATTGCACTCTTCTGTTCAGAGATCACACTTCTGGTTATCGTCCAATGCACCAGCAACATGAAATGTGTGTCACACAAAACTAAATTTTGAAAAGGAAAGCACTTTTCAAAATGGAAAAGATTTGAGGACATCTTCCCAAATGCTAAATATCTTAGAGAAAGGAATAGCCCAGTCAATAAAAAGGGACCACCACAAGTAAATCCTCTTTATTGTGAGAATTTAGATGCACTGGACACATCACAATGCAGCCCAAAACCAGTTTCCAGGGTGCTTCTGTCCTGAGTTTTGGGATCTGTCCATTTTGGCAAGAAGGTACAGAAGATAGAGTTTGCCTCTAACCTGTGATTTATTTGATTTTGCCCATGTTTTTGCCCCTGTTTGCAATGCAGAGGAACAGCATTGTGCATGGGTGTGATTTTTGGGAGTAGATCTGTACATGTGCTTAAAAATTAATCAAAAGACATGAGATTAACCGATCAGCCCTACAGGTGAAGACGAGATAAATTCCAAGTGGTGCTGCAACTCATGGGCCTTCTGAAGAGTTACAGCACTGCAGGATCTTCCTCTGCATCCTGCCTCCCTGCAAACCACCAGCTGCAAGCATTATAATAAAGCTGTGATACAAGTGACTGAAAGCTTACAGTTTTCCTTGAAAATCAAACTGCTTCTGGTTTACAAATTTCCAGATATAAACTTAGGAGTTTTTGCACATCTGTGCTAGCTTCACTCAATAAAAGTAGTTCCCTTTAAATTGGCAGTAACTACTTACTGGCAAAGCTTTGCAAGACCAGCTCTGAGATTTGTACTTGCTGCATTTTCTTGGAGGACAGGGGTATGGTGTTTGGAGAGAATTTTTTTTTTTTTGGTCTCTCTGCCTGCATTTGAACAATAGATTTCCTTATGCCCTACTTGACTGAATACCAGATCTTGATATGGAGCATCAGAAGCTAGTCTCTGCCAGAAAGACAGATACTATAAATGGCCAAAGGTCTGATTTGGCACAGCAAGCCCTGAAATAATATTTTTAAATTGACGTCTATTTTCAGACATGCTTCTATGCTGCTGAAAAAAAATAATGTCATGCTGTTGTTGCATTTTGCTAGCTTAAGCCCAATGCCAGAGCCATGAAACTGAAGAAATGTCTCTAAAGTTAAAGTCTGAAGTAAAAGAACCCAGAATATCCCAGGCTCTAGATTTCTGGTGAAGAGAATAAAAAAAAAAATGCAGCGAGAATTTCTGTTCTAATCACAACTTCCACCTCTCCCAGCATCTTCTCATTTGGCAGACTATGTGACTCATGTCCCAGGCTTTCCACTGCACCAGCCCTGACTCACAGAATCTTTCAGATGTGCTGCATGATACTGGGGCCAGACAGCAGCTATTTATTAAAGTGTTCACACTGAAGTTAGCTTTGTGCCTTGCTTTTGCTGAGAAAATCTGACTGGAGACCAGTCCAGCTCTTGGTGAGATAAGGGAGAGAACTGCCTCTAACTTCAGCAGGGACAACATCTTCATCTCAGCACTGTTGTTGGCCTGTTATCTGTGATATGTATTGTCTAGATCTTATATAAACCCAAATTCCAGCCTACATAGTTATTATCTGATGCAGCATAATTACCAGTCCTGGAGTCCTCACCAGACAAATTGCTCCCTTAATCAAACCCATACGTGGCAGCATACACATGCTGCCCATAACAGAAGAGGACTTCTCACCAGCCCATTGCTGCTTTTCAGCCCACACTCACACAAAACCTACGGAAAGCTATAATCTCACTAATGCGAGTTTTTGCCAAAATAGTTCAAGTGGGTTGCTATTTAACACTGGCATACACTGAATGCCTCCACTAGCCAGTGAGGGTGCTCAGGAGCTTATAAAAATACGCTATTTTGCTTCAGGTACCTCCTTCCCATTTTCTAAATGCATGCTTGGGGAGGTAGCCTTACACCTGGCAGTGACAGTATTGAGATAGAGCAGGAGTGCTTTTCTTGACTGCTTAGAAGAGAAAAGCTTGTGGAAAATTTGTCTTTCAAGACTCATTTTAAAATTGGGGGCAGGGGGTGGAACCTAAGGGATTAAAAGCCCCACTTCTCTTCTAGGGAGAAGGCAAGAAAGGTTTTTTGTTGTTTAAAAAAGTCCCAAGTCGGTATTTTCCTTGCCACAGCAAAGCAGCCCTGTGTCACTGCAAACGTTCCCACGCAGCCCTGCCACAGGCTCCTGACTTTGGCTGAGCAGCTGGCTTTTAGGGACAAGACACCTCTCGGCCCCCAGTAGAGTCATTATGCCTCTGTTAATCTGCCAGTGGGGGCCAGTTGTGGCAAATGCTTTTATGACCAGTGATCAGGTCAGGGAGGACCACAGGAGAGCAAAGCTCATTGAGCCTAGGAAGCAGATCAGCCATCACAGCACAATAATTTTTTGGTCACTACTTCCATAAACTGGGTTTGAACTAGTGACCTCCAGCAAACATGTCAGTCCCCTGAGCCACCCAATTCCCCTCTATAAAGGTTTTATTTTAACCGGTGACTTTGTGCACGTCTCAGTCCTTCCTCTCCCTGTCACTTTGTGTCCCAGCATTGACATATGGTTGAACTGATATCCTTCCTCCGTTTCCTTTCTAGTTGCTAAATGTCCAGTAGGATTGCATAAAAGCACCCAACAGGAAAGGTCAAGCTGAGTTTCATGCCTGAGGTCTAGGATTACATCAAATTCTTAACGTTCATCTGGCCTTAACATCAAGCAAGCACTTCCCAGTTTCAGCCTAGTCATAGCAAAAGCAACAGAGACATTTTCACTTGTTTGCCCTGTTCTTACCATAAAAAAAAATAAATAAGAATACCATATGATTCCCACAACACTTTAGGGAGGATGCTGAAGAAGGTTTGTATTTGCAGAGACCTGCAGTGCTTCCAAAGGCAAAATTAAGACTTGCCAAAACTCTGTACAGTTCAAGTTCATAAGGATTTTTTTTTCCCACTACAATACTATTGACTAGTCTGGAAAAGCTTTGAACATTTCCAAGCAGCTAGAGGTCTGGCTGATTTTGAAAACTTTGAATGGAAATCAACATTGAACAAACAAAAACAAAAAACTCTTAAAAAGCACAAGCTTTTGATGTAAATGTTTAAGATGAGATCTGACATGAAGGGATTTAATCAAAGTCCACGCAGTAATAACACTCTGAAGTTATTGATATGCTTAAGTGGCTCCTAAGTATTTCAGAAACATTAATGAGTTTATCTATACAATCCACTTGTGGAATAAGCTGTATCTCTGGGTTTGGACCTGCATTAAAGCTTCCATGGCGATCACAAACCTGGACTAAACCCAGGAATTAAGGCCAAGTCTTCAACAAGTGCCTTACCCACAGGTAAACCCTATTCAAGTGAAGTGTTCCCAAGCAAGCTGAGCTGCATGGAAAGGGCTTCAATTTGCAATACTTAAATCTGATGTTGTTGATTAATTTTGTTTGTTTTTACATTGAGAAGTTGGTATGCCCACAGGTATCTTCTTGACTGAGGTACCTGCAAAATACTAAACACCTGGTGATCCCAAAGCAGGAACATTAAGTAATAAGCCACCAGCAATGCCCATGATATCTCATTTCTCTATCTGCTTCTTCTGCCTTCTCCTCCCTTACCATCTCCCAAGCAGGCATTGCTCTCCCCAGCTCAGAAGGGTTCTGCTCTTCAGTGCACAAGATGAGCACTGTTATTCAACCTGGACAGACTTCACACGGGAGCAATTAAAGTCTTAAGGTTTCACCTGTACTTCACCAGAAGTCTTCTCTTTAAATAACTACTCAGTTGTTCCTGAGCCCAACAGCTTTAAGATCCAAAGAAAACAATTAACCACCGTTTCTTTCTTCCATGACAAATCAGGTATTAACATGGCTAATAGCACACAGACAAATAGACATTAACATGGCTAAAGCTACTATGCTAAGGCTACTGATGATAACAAGGGAAAATGATTTAAGCAGGATTATCACTTTAGATTTACCAGGTAATTAACCAGTAGCAAAAACAAGGCCAGCCCTAAGCACAAGCAAGACCAGCAACCATCTCCAGCCCTTCTCACTGACTTCTCATTCCCAACACATCTCCTTGCAGCAGGACCAGAGGAGCAATATAGATCGATCCCAAATAACGTTCCTCACACCTCAAAAGCAGCAGTTGGCTGCTGAACAACGCAAGCACAACCAAATTCTGGAGAGTGCAAAAAAGTCAGCCTTAGCAAGGAAGATGTGGGAGGGAAAAGAGGGGGTTAGTAACTATTTCTGTTCACATCAGGTCTTCAACCATTATCAGGACAAGTTTTCTCTGCCTTTGCAATAAAGCCTATGACAGTGAATATAGGTGGTTTCAGTCTGAAAACCTGAAAGGCAGCGTTCAAGCTATGTATTTTTGGGACACCAGTTTCTCTCCGCACACCCAGACAAATGAATCCATCACAGTCTGACTTCACAGACTGTGACAATTCCCACCAGAAGAAAATCACTGTCACCCCTCTCCCTTCAGCTACTTGGCAGAGGTGGGCACTTCCAGAGGCTGAGTGGTTTTCAGCAGAGTTCAAGTAGATGATATAGGAAAGGTCTCCAACAGCAGCAGGAAAGAGGAAGTTACATACAGAAATATTTCATTTCTGCAACAAGTTTACATATTAAGTACTGGGAATATGGAGTATAAGCATCAAATCAGAAAATTATGGGACTAAAGAATGCACTAGGAATATGTAAGCAGAGTTAGTGTAACATCAAGGCTTCAATAGCTTGCCAGATGAAAGGTCCAAGCCCTGTCCCCTCTGCAAGCTGTGGGCCTGTCCTTGGAGGAAAGTCTTACATGCCCCATGACCTGGGAGACATTGCATTGGCAAAGAGGAGAGCTCAGGAGCAAGTAATGCAAGAGTGATTTTCCCTTATCTTCACTATAGAGGAGATTATTCCTCCCCAGTGTAGAGCAGTTTAAATAATGAAGACTGGGGAAATAAGATGCAGCACATACGTTGTGTTTTACCAGCAGCAAACAATGAGCTCTGCAGCTCGCTTCTGCTCTCAGCCTCCAAGATGATGTTCCTGCACCCCTGAAGATAGATACCAAGACTGTATGGGTGCCATGAGTCTCAGTTTAACCTCTATGCTTACTGCTGAAGCTGTATTTCAGTTTGAATGTCATTACAGGAAGGTACACCGCTGTACCTCCAAGAGTCTTCATCTTGAAGACATGGAAAGGGACTTGAGTACCTATTAAAAAAAAAAAAAAAAAAAGGAAGAAAGGAGGGAGAGGGGAGGGAAATCCTACAATAACTAGGTCCAGCAAAGTTAGACTTAAATGTGCCACATTTAAATGATGACTGGACCCCTAAAAGAAGGTGGAGACCTTACTGTAAATCAAGGATCAGGTATCCAAAGCAGCTGGAGATGGAAGAGCCCTAGCTTCAAAGCAGTGCTAGTGCTGTTCTTTTAATGGCTGGGCATTTCAAACTTGCTTATGCAAACATAATCCCATGGGAGCTGTCAGAGATGGTCAATAGAGTGCTGCTGGGAGAGGGCACAGATCACTTGTCGAGTGGCAGAGGCTTGTATTACTCAGATGTTGAAACAAGGAATAGATATATTGACAATGCCTGAGCATCATACAAGTGGTTGCCAGAGAACCAACACTATACATCACTTTCAGGTGAACCAAATGAGCATAATAGTAGTTAACCTACAGAGGTTTTTGTTGTTTTTTTTTTTTAAAAAAAAGTGGTTTACTGATATCCTGGACCAAACTCTGCTCTCAGTCACTCGCCCAAAACACCAGAGAGAAGGGACAAAACCAAAAAAAAAGTCAATGAAGCTCCACAGAGGAAAGCAACTGTGATTTTGTCCAAGCTCATTTGTAGCAGATGCTCAGCCTGCCTGATCAGTTGACTTGATGTCTCCCCACCCACGTCCAGCAGACAGTCTCAGTTACACATTGTGCAACAGGAGCGATCTGGGTCTGTTTCTCTACAGTTTTGAGCTTAATAAATAAATAAATAAATAAATAAAATCTTGTCTATAGCCCTTTGAGATGGGGCATTCCCCACTGACTGCATCCTACACCCACCCTACACAGCAGGTTGTAAAAACTCCGGGAAGGCAAGCACAGAAAGAGCTATAGAAGGTAAACTCTTACATCTTTTGCATAGAAAGACAGGATGGAAAATAAAAATAAAGACTCTGTAGTAAACATGGGCTGGTGGGATTGAGTGTTATTAGTCGAACAATGGGTTTAATCCTGGACGCGCTGAGCACGTCTTTAAAGTTCCCTGCTCCTCCAGCCAGCGTTGACGTTGTTGGGAACCGAGGAGGACATGCTTCTCACAAAGTGCGGGTGCAGTTCAGACTTGTCAAAGATTTTAAATTTAAGCTCCCTGCCCCCCCAGCTGAATTTGTTTTTTGATCGAAAATACAAGAGTGAGGGAAAGCTCGGACTGCTTCAGAACGGAAACAGGGTAGGGACTTATCTGGAGACTTTTTTGTTTCTTTAGCCAAATGGGTCAGCTTTTACTTTGCTGCAAAAATGTTTGAGAAGTTATATGAAAACAGTCACCTTGCAAACAACTCTAGAGGGGAAAATACAAAAAAGAGATCTGTTCTTTCGGCAAGCTAATACACACTGAGCTCCCACTTAAAGGGGCCTTTGACTTCACTGTAGGATCTACAAGTATTTCATGCTTCCATAATACATTGGGAAACCCAAGCCATTGAGTCCCTAAATAGTAAGTGAGCCCATTCCTAATAATAAGTAACATTATTTTATTTTGAAGTGGAATTCAAAAAAGAAGCTGAAAAAGACATCAAACCTCTACAGCTTCCAGCCAGCAAAAGGCATAGTCTTGACCCACAATGTATCCGAGGCCAGAGAGATTCCTAGTCCATCTATGAAGCATTAATTATTTTGCTTTTACTTCAGATGAACTTTGCCAATCAAATCTTTGCAAAGCATTCCAGAGACCCTTGAAATTAGAAAGGGGTGTTTAAGTTACAAACATTAATATTAGCAAAGACATCAATTCAACCAAAGCCCCATTCTCAGAATGAAAACTACATTTCATTTGTTCTATCTTTCCTGAAGCTGCAACAGCAGCTAGAATTAGGAGGGCCATATCTGCAAAATCCACAAGGAGTTAAGATGTTGGTTATAAGCTTTCCAACCCATCACCCATTATGTGATAAAAATCTCCTAAGTAGGCAGTCTCCTTTACCCTCAAGCACCTTCTTTAATTGTGTCTTTGACTAAGAGCAAATCATTCTGCCTCTTAATATCAAGTTTGATTAAGTTAATCTTGATGTGATATCATGAAATAATATTTACTGCTCTCCAATAATTTATGTAAATAGCTTCCCCTTTCACCTCCACAGCACAGGATGACAGGTGATTCAGCACTGCTGCTCCACGTGCACATCTGTGACCAACATGCACACGTTTATGCCATGTCTCCACAGTGCATGTAATGGATCAAACCACTCTGTTAATAAAACATATGGCTTGACAACAAAGATGACACTCACCTTCCTGTGGACCTCAGCCCTCTGCCTACCTCACAACTGAAAGAACGCTTTTAAATCTTTTTTTCTTTCCACCAAAAAAGTCTTTAAATACAATAATAACGATGGTCTACAGTTGTATTCTGATGTTACGTAAAGTAAGCACAGAATGCTCACTGATAGTGAGCTGCCTGCACAGCCTCTAACAAGCTCAGATACCATATGTGTTGATCTGAATGCAAAAATAAACGCACTCAGACAAAAAAACACCACATCACCACCACAGCCACCAGTGCTCCTCTCAGATTTAAGAGAAGCCGTAAGTCTGTACAAACAGGATGAGATAAGGAGGGAGATAGGAGGAACCACATACATGTAAGTAACCACCTGCAATCATGGATGACTTGCCAGTGAGGAAGTCCAAGGCAGACATGAACTACTTGAGGCCTCAGACAGCAGTCACACTTGTAGATGTGGTGCAACAAAAGGAGACAAACCAAACTCCACCGTTAGAATTGAGGCTTCTTTAGAAAGTCATGCAGGGAAGCTCACCTCCACCAGACCAGAGCACTTGCTCTGCTCTAAGCAAACTTTAATCATCTTCATCCTTGAGATGTGCCATTTTCAGCAAGCATATCCCTTGAAAATCTCCATGCAAACTAGAGACCTTCTCTCAAAACCCGGGCTCCTACAGGATCACAACAGCTCCCAGGAGCAGACGGGGTGGGCAGGTGAAGGGGTGCTGAAGCAGCCGCAGCAAGAGGTGACCAATCCACGCTCCTGCTTTCCTCTGCACAGGGGAAGACCGTGACACTACTTCCCGGAGCTCACAGCTACATCCAACCTGCTGATGAGGCCGACTATCCTGCATCATTTCCAGCTCTGTCTCCACCATCCTGCAAAGCCACCCTCGACAGGACCACCATCATCACCAGCTCCCCATCTCCACGTGCAGAACCTGACTTGGCATGACTTTAAATAATATTTCAAATACCATCACACCTGTAACAACCAAGAACACCATTATGTGGTTTTGCCTCTGAACAGCTTCCACCTGATCACAACTCTGAATACATACTGGACTTTTTTTTTTTTTAAAGTTGCATTTTCTGGGCAAGCATCTACAAGACTAAGTGCTTTGGAGCAGGCACCTCTTGACTTACAAGAGGGCTAGGAATTAAGCCAAGAGGATAGCCAAGTTTGGTTTAATTCATCTACAACAGTTCACATCCTTTGATTCCTTCTTTAGATCATTTAAGGCTTGTATAAGTTTGCTAGAAACCTAAAATCCTGTCTACACATGAAACACAGTACAGCTGCTGGAAAGGCCATTTTCCTTCTATTACCCCGTCCATACACTGCAACCTGTTTATTGCAGAAAGTGCTTCCATGGCCATTCATAACCAGTCACCACAAATAAGGATGCCAATTAGCGTACAGCACAACGATGATGTGTACAACCATCAGAAAGAAAGCGCGAGAGGACAGCTGTCCCCTAGAAACTCGCCTCAGATTACCTACTCATTAGCACCAGACCATCCACACAGCCACTAGATGGTAACTACGTTCAGTCAATAATGTGACATGTTTTGCAATCACCAAATCCCTTTGCAAAAACAGGACAAACCCTAGCGGCTGAGCACTTGGGCAAACCAGCGAGCAGAGCCAGGGAGGCTGGCAGGAGCTTTTGGCAGGGTTTGTCCACACTTGTTCAGCCTGGTAGCACTCGCAGGGTGAGCATGCTCAGGGCTAAACCAGGTCTGGGAGGTTCACATCTACAGAGGACCTTGGGGCAATTCGCACCTCTCCCCACTAGCTTCATGGTGTCCTCCACAGCAATACAGGCATCATGATGTGTTCTGAATTTTGCAGAATATTTTTGGGTCTATGGGTGACTATAATTACAGGCTTGGTTTTGCTAATTTCACAGTAAATCTAGAGCACCTCAACTTCAATAGAATTGCTACAGCCACCCCTTTGTCCACTGCACGCAGCTCAGAGTAACTGTATTAATAATTCCAGCTGCAGGGAGGAACCTAACTAGGAAGTCCAGCACCCAGCTCATGCAAAGGCTGGCAGTAAAGCAGAGTGCTCAGTCCTCATTCCAGCTGAGGAAGGTTTCTTGTCATTGTGAATTCCACGTGGACAGAGTGCTTTAAACTGAATATCCTCCCTTTGTAACGGTCACAAGTAAATTGGAACAGATCACCTGGAAATGAATTGTTCAGATCAGGCATTGTCCCCACAAAAAATCCTTGTAATACAAAAAGCGCAATTTCACAGTGCTTTGAAATAAACAGAAGAGAAAGTGTTAGAAAAGCACCTGCACTGCATTTTGACACACACACCTTTTTTTTTTTTTTGGTCTGGACTAATTGCAGCTCACTCGCATGTTCTTTGTGGGTTCTGACTTCTGATTTCATTGAACTCCCCATGCTTGCAGAGCTGGAGCAAAACCCATTAAAGCCAGCAGAAACATTTTCATCAGCTTCTAGGGGTTTGGAATCAGGACCTTAGCGCATAATCTTTATACAAACACATGTGGAGAGCTATTGTCATCCCATGACTCAAATACACACACCTGCCTGCTAAACATACTCTGCATCGGCACACGGGTCAATCCTTTCCCTCTAAAATCTTTTCCTCAACTACACAAAACCATATTTTGCAAATTCTGTGGCTGAATTGGCTGCACTCACAATCAGCAGAGCAGAAAATGGCTCTTAATTGTAGAAGTCTGGGCAAAAGACAAATATGGTATGGGACTGACCAAGGCTTTGCCAGTCCAGTCAAGTGACCACATATCAGAAGTGCCATTTTATTCTTTCTCCTTCTTGACCAAGCAAATTAAGTGGCAATGAAGGAACCATCTACCTTTTGAATCAACTCAACGAGAGGTGAGTAGTAGAAGGCTTCCCCATGACAAAGAGCACAGCTAAGTGAAGATTCCCATCAGACCTCCAAGTCCAGGGGGAGGCAGGACCCACCACTCTGCATGTTGTTTAAACAGGCAGAAGCATCCTTGTGCACCTGAGTACAAGGAATATTTACCAGGGCTGTGTACTAACTGACAAGTGCCTTTAAGGCCATAGGAGACCTCAGACAAAGTCTTCTGCGGTGCACAAAGTATTTTCAGGTAACACCATTCTCTACCCACCAGGTCATGGGCAGCTGCTCCTCTGTCTGACTGACCCACCTGCACTGCCCTTGCTTGCCCAGAGGGAAGGGGGATGCCCATAGCAAGCCTGGAGATGCTTTTCCTTTCCTCGTCAAAAACTTTAAAACCTGGAGAGCAGCAGGGAAAAGAGCAGTGGGACAGCTTTCCACAACGTGCTGCTTAATTTCATCCCTCTAATCTGTAAGGATCTCACTCCTTGGCATATGATGGAAGTAATTCAAAGTCCACTCGCAAGTTAGTTTTTCCTCTGCAAGGCTCAGAACTATGCAAAATTGATTTAGGGGAATTTCTGCGAGGTAGCCTACAGTATTTCCTATCAGAAACTGTGTCTGTGGAAGTTAATTCATTTAAAGAACGTGAAACCAACTCTGAATTCAGCTCCAGAGGTGCAGGTTTATCAGTCATGTCACCAGCTCTACACATCTCCGTTTCTTCCCTGGAAGAGCAGAAGAGCCTGACAGCAGGATTTTTAAGTTAAAATGCACTTTTTGTTGCTCCTCTGCAAGAGGTACTAGACTGGAAAAATCTGAATTAACCCAGAGCACTTCTCCAAAAGCTTGCCTAGGATGTGAGAGCACAGCCAGCCCAGGCAAAGCCTTGCACGCAGTGAGGCCTGAAGTCACCGAGCCCACAAAGATGTGGCAGAAGAATAAGGACACACTTGTTGAAACACAGAGCCTTGGACTGGGACTATTCCTTCCCCACGAGTACCTGGCTTTCAGCTTTGCCCTTCAGAGCTCACAGACCTGGACCACAGTGGCTCAGACTGCACCTTGGCTCAGGCGGCAGGCAGGGGAGCTCAGGGAAGGCCTAATCCTGGCCCCTGGGGAGCACGGCAGGGACGGCATCAGCCCTGCCTTGCAACACATGCAGATCTCCAGCAGTCACAAGACCTTCCCCATCCAGCGCTGGGCACGCAACGCCCCTGCCAAGCCCTGCTTGCAGCAGCTCCTTTGGCTGAGAAAGGAGACAGCGAGTGCTCGGTGCGGGTACAAAGCAGGGGCTCAGCGGCATAGTGAGAACCCCATCCACTGCCGGTGCAGGACAGCAAGCCCACACTGCGGAGATGGAAACTGCACACAACTCAGAGAAACCTGAGGCAGGTAGTGGTTGTGGGGAACCCCTGGCCATGTCCCCCGCTGCCACAGGGCTACAGCCTCGCCCCACAGCCCCAGCCGCAGGTACCTGCGCGCCCGTTGTGACACGGTGCTTGAAGGCAGCGCTTATGCCAAGATGCCCGTGAGGACTCATACCTCCGGACTTTCACACAGCAAGCATTTGCTAGCCCAGCCATAAACCTCTTTAAAATGCCATAGAGCTTCACAAAAGCTTTCTGTTAATAGATTATTTGCACCAGCCCTGCAGTTTCAGCAGGAGATATACTGTAATAAAACCCATTCTCATGCTATTTCAAAACTCCTCATCAACACTCGCCGCTGCCCTGCTCAAATTTTATTTGCCACGTTACCTGAACAACAAGGGTATGTTCAGTTGCACAAAATGCAAACCGGAGCCCTGGGCTGTTTTGCCACCCACGCAGTTAATTACACCTTTAACAACCCGTTGAGTGCAGAGCACCCAAGCCCTCCCGCGTGAGCAGAGACACAGCGACTGGTTGGCACCAGGCTCCACGTCACACCGAGGCGTGGCGCAGCCCAGCGCCCTGTGTCACAGGCCAGGAGAGAGACGAGCTCATTTCTACAGACCAGGTACTCGTAAGCCTTCATGGCATTTAGGTTTTTTACCCCAGAGCTCCCAGGCACCCAGCCTGGTGGAGCAGATGCAGAGGGGTGGCTCAGCAGACCACGGCAGGACCATGGGACCCTGCACCACACATGGCCACCCAGCATCACCCCAGCAGGACGGGATGCAGCACCCAGCAGTCAATGCCCACCAACAGCCCAACACTAAAAAAAACAACATGGCTTGTGAGAGCTAACAGCCAACGGCTACAAAATACTCTTTTTTTTTTTTTTTGCATGTGTTACCTTTAAATTTGACATAAACTTGGCACGTGAAATAAAAAGTTAAGCTTGCATTGTCAATGAGCTGAAATGCACCAAACAATTTCAGACTTAAAGGAGAACCACTCAAAGGGTTACAACCTGGTTTTGTGATCTGACCATTTATTCACCACGTTCCTCCTCCAGACAAACTTTTTTCTTCTGCCTACTCTACTAAGCTCAAAGGCAAAAGCAGTGCTTGCCAAGGAGAAAGAAAAATAAACATTGACCTACTACAAACCAATATTCATGGCTCTTCTAGGGTATGGTTTCAGAGGCCGGATCCCTTCCACTCGATTCTGCTTTCTGGAAGTCATTGCTCCCCACTCTCCCAATCACTCATCGCAGTCCTTGAGAAATTATGCTTATTTGTATTTGGCACACAGAAATCTCATTCTAATTGAAGGTCAATATGTTCGCACAACTTTCCTAAATCACGAACATGAAGGGCACAGAAGAATTAAGAAAAATATTACCCTTCTAAATAAAGAAGAGCCAATTTTATTATCTGTAAATTGAGAAGTACATGGCTCTTAATACTGAAAATTTATTTCTAATAACGTGGGGGATAAAGGCCTACAAAAGCTCTTTATGTTTGGTCTTTTTTAAAAAAAACACAGTTGTACTCCACATACATAAGATGATATGAAGTTACCCTGAACTTTTATCTTGGCTGCTTGCCACTGCTTATTGAGTTTCACGTGTCTTTACTGCCATCGGGCTTGTCCTCTCCAGCAGAGGCTTGGGGAGTGGTGGGAAGGCATGCTAGGAGAAAAAGTTGTCAGCGACCATAAGTCTATAATTGACTGACACAGTCACTTACTTCGCATTACTGCTCTAAGAGTAGCATTCAAGGTAAATCTGGTCTAAGTTGCCCAAACCACGGGTTATTCACCATTAAGATTTCCCCATCCTCTCCGCCTTGCTGAGCTGAGGCTTCTGCAGGCAGCGCTCCACACCGATGGGCTGTCCCATGCCACAGACACCCCAGGGTGAGTTTTGGTGTGGTAGGAAGGGGGACAAGCTCCTCCACATGGGACAGACCCGCAGGTCCCATCAGCTGCCAGGGAGCATCACGCTGCCCCAGGGCCACCAACTCTCCCCGCAGGAGGAAGCCAAGATCCAGCACCCCACTGCCGCAGCTGCTTCCTCGAGGCATTGCAAGTCTGCTTCCCAGCAGCAAACAAATCCTGCTTGGGTTATTCAAAGTTATCCACATGCTTCTGACATAACATTCCCGAGTGCCCAAATTCAGTAGGAAAAAACCTAATAACTGGCTGGCTTTGGATCAGGTCAGGGCTGCTAACAGTGCAGACCTTGTTTGCAGAGCAGCTACACTGGGACCCAGCGGCACCCCAAAACCATTAGGAAGGGTGGCTGCTGTGGGTTCACATGGCCCTGCCCCAAAATGCCAGGCCCCACTGACACACCCCTGCTACACCCTCACCACCCCATGCCTCCAGACACATCACCTAGCACCATCAGCCCAAGTGCCTGGAGCCGGGCTGACCACAAAGGTATTTCCTGCTGTTGTAGGTCAGCAACCTCAAGGAAACACCCCAACAAACACTGAGGGGGAAGGAAATTCAGTCTTACAGACATCAGTGGGACACTCACCGTCAGGGTTTTATTTCCAGAGTTGATCCCAAAAGGAAGAAGAGACAAGCCAGCTATTTTCAGGGCCTCATGCTTGGTATATTTTTCTCCCAAACAGAAGTGACTCCTCCTGGGCTGGAAATAGGCACTGCAGCATTGCCAAAACCACTTCCACAGATCTGTACATGCAGGCTCCCAGTGCTGAAGGCAACAGGTTCCCATCAGAGGCTCAATCCACCAGTGCTGGAGTCAAGGAAACTTTTACCCTTATCAGTCGCTATCAGGCACCTCTTCACGAGTTACTCCTCAAATAGCGTGAGCCTATACGGAGTGAAATTTCTTTTATTATTGGATGTCTAGAAAGGGGCATTCATGTACTAGTTTAACCAGCTCATTGCCAGCTTCTCTCTTCAAATTTATGATTCATCTCAAGCAAGACTGACACACAAAACATGACTTCGGCTCATTCAGTTTAGGCTAGGCATCCAGCTGAGCGTGATCCAATTTGAGACGAGAGCTTGACGTATCCTACCAACCCATATTTTGGATGTATTAAAAATAAGCTATGATGAGTATAAATCTGGAGAAATCTGATGGAATGAACTCAGACTTCAAGGTAATGTTTTATGAGGTTATAAAAAAAAAATCTCTGAAGAAAACTTGTTTCTCAGGGTAATTCACCCAGCTCAGCGCAGCACAAAGAAAAAGAAAAGTAATTCATTCACATCAGAGTTGGGACCGAGCCACAACCTTTTGAAATGGATCCAGATCTCTTCCCCCCCCTTCTTCAGTAGGGCAACACACGTGGTTTTACTCTGCCCCAGCAGAGAGACAGGGCAGTGGTGGCATTCAGGGGTAGGTTTGCATCTCAGCTCCCCAGCAGGAAGGATGAGGCGTTCGGTCCTTGCACTGGTCCTCGGCCACTGCCAAGCTGCCCCTGTCCTGCTTTCTGGACTGTTGCACGTGCACTCATTCCTTCTGTTAAAAGGCAAGAAGCAATGCTTTCCTCAGACTTCTGGATATTTTACTCCATCTCAATATCACTTTACAGCCACCATAAATCAAGCAGTCCCCCCCTCTCCTTCCCTAATATTTTATAAACTGTAGAAAGCTGGAGTATTTTTGGCCCAACAGCCTACGTACTCCATAATAAATGCCTCTTGTAACATTGCTTTGTTTTATCAATATTGCTAGACTTCTTAATGAGGTTCTAAGCCCCTGACTATCAAAATCTGTCATATTCCTTATCTATTTTTACTGTGAGGAACAATGATGCTCTTACGATGACCAGCACAGGGTAACAGGGGCCAGTACCTGGTAATTGAAAACCTCAGGGGCTGGCCAGCCAGTGCCACAGCCCAAGAGGCACGCAGCCTGCGGCCACCGCTGCTGGGACCCTACACATCCTGCATGAGGGGCTGGACTGGGGGACCCCGATCCTCTATGGAGCTGCGTGGGTGGAAACAGCCCCCAAAGGGCATCACGGATGGATTCGATAGAAGGAAAAAACACAAAACAACTCCAGCCAGGGTAGTGCAAGGTTGGCTTGCCTTCAGGAAATGCCTGGTTGTATGCAGCAGCTGTGGTGTGAGTAGTACAACAAATTCACTTACTGAATGACAACAGCTTTATTGGCAAGCCAATTCAATTAAAGCCACTGCAACCAACAAAGTCGCAGGCAGCACTCGCTGCATAACGAATATGGAATCATGCCTACGTTTCCCCAAGTGCCCTCAGCCCTCGCTGTCCCTCTGCATGAGAGGGAAAGGGATGAATGAATTAGGCTCAGATGATGGTAATTAATGGCTGGCTGTCAGAGAGGCATTTTGTCGGCCGGCGGTCGGGAGCTCGGTGCCGCAGATGAAGTCCCGCGCTGCCCGGGCAGGGCGGCAGCCATCCCCGCCATGGCGGGCGCCGGGGAAGCGCGGTGCTGCTTCGCATTGATCAGTGCGGGGCCGTATTGATAGGCAAATAACACCTTCATTTTTCATTTTCGCAAAATATAGCCTTCGGGCTATGGTCATGGGAAACTTGCTCTGGAACTCTGACATGAGCTTATTATGAAAAAGGTATCCTTAATGCTGGGCTATAAACAAAATAAATATTTTTATAAAATATACATAAGAATTCATTTTAGCCTTCAGTAAAATAGATAAAACCTGGATTTTTTTTTCTTTTTTTTTTCTTTTAACAGTAGAACTTTGCTTTCTACAGCAAGATTTCACTTTAGACCTCCCCCGCACACACATGCATGAGTAATTTCCTGCTGTGGCTGAAGTCACCAAGTCTTCCTTGTCTGCTGTAGCATGACAAGGCCCGAACTGCTCAGGGCTTGGTCCTGCCCTGCAGCACCGACAGGGTGCTCTCCCCCAGGTTTCAGTGGTGGAGGGATGGGGCCTTACTCCCAAGCTCCAGAGACATCTCACAGAGCTTCTCTCCTCAACTCACCGATAAACAAGGAAAAACAGGGTACTGCAAGCATCCATATAAAACCCCACCACGCTGAAGGCAAGGTAGATTTTGGCCGCACAGAGAGCTCAACCCAGCATGCAGAGCCTGCCAGCACCCACCTCACTGCACAGAGCTGTTTCTTCCCTAGCAGAAGGAGAATTCGTCTTCAATATTGCCCCACAGACACATTTACTTAGTCATCACAAAGCAGCAGCTTTCAATAGGCATTGCTCCTTACCAATAACCTGCAGTTGTTTATCACCGGCACCAACACCTCATTTCCCACTCCCACTGGTGGGATCTCATGGCCAAGCCCACGCCTGCCCAGCACAGGGCTCCCCACTCAGCAACGTGCTCACCGCCAGCATCTGCACCTCCAGGCACTGTGAGGGCATGAAATAACGGCGGCCAGAGGAGCAGCAGAGGCAAGGGATCCTCCCTCAGATGCTTCCCATCTCCTCAGCACAACAAAACCCAACAGGTAAAAGGCATGGTGTCCACCCACACCAGGTTTCATTAATCGATTTATTTTTTTTTCCCCCATGCAAAGAAGAAACCCTTTATACATGTTCTTCACCATCCCTTTCTGCTCCTGGGTCCCCCATGGCAGTGCTGCCTCAGCAGGCTCGGGGCTGAGCACACCCAAATCCCACGCGTCCCATCTAACGCAGCATCGCCGGCACAGAGATGAATGGAGTTCAGAGCAGTGACCAGAAAGTACAGGCTGTTTCTGGGCCTTTCTGACTTTCATGCTATGAAATAAAATCTCTTTTTAAAGAACGCCAGTGAAATTGCCTGGCTGCTTTCTGTGTCAAAGTGACCAATACTTTCTGCGCTTCTGGGAGAGTAAAACTGAAGAAAGCATCATTCATTTGGACATTCATTATGTGACTCGTTATTGTACATTAAACATTTGTATCTTTAAAATAATGGCCTAGCTATTACCAGCGAGAAGATTCCCACTTCCCAGTTCAGTTCAAAGACTAGGGCAGCGGCGAAGCTCCAGCAAGGTGACACTGAACACTTAGAGGGCTGTTTTCAGTGGAAAACATTTCTGTTTTGTTTGTCTCACAGAAAAACACGCGCCTTGTCATTTCCAGACAATACTTCAATATTCATTAAGCAGCAGACTAATGGTACAAGCTTTAATCACTCAGACAAGGACTGGTGAGATGGCTGAGGGCCGGCAGGAGTCAAGGATGATACTTTAATGGACGGACTTCGTTGTTCTGGCTCAAGTTCCCCAGAAGCTAACGCCAGGTGCTCCACGCCGGAGGTGGAAGGGGTAGCCGGAATGATCTGGAGACACCCTTGTGTATCCTCCAAGCCGGTGGCACCAGCCTGACCTCAAAGCAGAAGTGGGCAACGCGGAGGCAGAAGGGGCCAGGCCAGGCCGGCAGCACCACGTGGGCCTGGCAGGTTCCTCACAGCCTGGGGGAGCAACCCCAGGGCACTGCTGTGCCAGGCCGCCACTGCCACCAGGCCTTTCAGACCAGTCCAGCCAGGGCTAGCGGGGATTTGCCAAAATAGTGAACAAAGCTGACTATAGCTAGGGTTTCTGGAGGGGAATAGACCAGGACTGTGGTGCCTTCCAGTACAAGGTGATACAGCCTCACCAAGGGAAGGGACCCCAAAGACTGGCAGTGCTGGGGACACCCGTGGAGGGGAGGGGATGAGGACTTGGGGCCAGAGGTGCCAGGCTGGTGCAGGAGCAGAGCCTGCTGGGCTCTTCCAGCCCCCAGTCACAGAGGCCAGCCCGCCTCCCACCAGCCCCGTGCACCACATGCAGTACTGCAGAGGGAGCCCATCTCAGGCAAAATCCTGCCGTTTGGCATAACTGGTCTTAGGTTACCACGTTTGTTTCTGCAAGGTCCCCTACTACTTCCCTAGGGTAAAAGGGAATTAATCCACCATGGTTTCTTCCCTGACTCACCAGAGAGGGAAACACTGGCCACGGTACAAAGCTGCCTGTGAGAGCACATGGGGAATCAGAATATTCCCTCTCAATATTAACAAGAGGCACCACTGTCCTCGTGTGATATGGATTGGTGCTTTTTAATAATTTTGCAGCATTTAGGGATCTCCAATGAACCTTGGGGGTGAGCACACTTGGTGTTGTACAAGCACTGACACTCCCACATGCCAGGACCCTGGTCCAGGCGAACCTGAGCTCACAGGCTTTGAGCAAGCAGCCCCCAAAACAGTCCTGCCAGAGACCCCAAGGGTTTTGCCCACCACAGCACTAAAGTTTGTGACAGCAATTGCCAGGTACTGGTAAGAGGCAGTTTCTGCCAGGATAATGGAGCAACACAACTTCATGCAATTAACTCACTGGCACGGACCCTGCCTCCAGCTCTAGAGGTACCTCTTTAAAAAAAAAAAAAAAATCGATGCAATCCTGCGCACGCACAACACCCAATATATTTGTCTTATACAGATGAAAGGCTAAGTTGAGCCCGTGGTGCCAAGGAGCATAAGAGGCTTTCCAAAAATCTAGTGCATAGTCTATGCTAAGCTCTCCCCTCCAGCAAACATGGGAGAAAGGCAGCATAACATAACAGATACTGCAAGTTCTACACCACGGACATGGGGAGATCCTCTAGAGACAGCACATGCTCACAGAGAGCTACACGATGGCAGCTTAAAAACACCAGGTACTGGCCTTGAACTTGTGCAGGTGAAGCACAAGAGAGAGGTTTTGGAATAAAACGAAGGGCAGCGTACAGGGGTCACTCACCTGCCCCACCGCAGAGCTGCTCCCCGCAAGCATCCAGGCATCTCCACCACGAGCAGCAGTGCAGTCAAGTAGGTGAACAAGCCGAGAGGAGGTGCCACTTCTGGGTCAGCACCTCACACAGGTGAAGTTCCTTGTAAAAGTCTCAGTCCCTCCTAAGCCAGGCCAAGCCACCTTCAGCTTTCTTACAAAGGCAGGCCCCCACTCCCTGGTATTGGGAGTGCTTGGGGTGCCTGCAGCTGCTGGCCCTCCTGTGCACAGACCTGGTGTAGTCCTGGAGGTTTCTGGCACCAATGGCAGCTCCAGAGAGAGACATCCTGAGCCATCCAAACATGAAGACCACAGGCATTGTCCCCCCAGATCCAACCAGAAGAAGCAAAGCCAGTTCAGGTGCAAGTACGAGGTTGTGGCAACCAGATCAGACCACGTATGGAGGCTGGTACCTCAGTGCCACCAGCCCCAGGAGCCCTTCCGCACACAACACCAGCTTCCTAGCACCCAAAGAGCACCAAGGTAAAGCCAAAACTGTACAAGCCTAGCCACTACAGGAGCACAATCTTCTGCTTCTCCTCATGGCAAGCTCAGCCCTAGGCTGCTGCTAGCCTGTACCGTTATGAGGTAGCCCTCTGTGATCAGCAGCAGCTAGAGGAGAGGTGCCCTACCAAGCAACAAGCTAGAGGGCCACAGCTGAAGCCTGTCTGCAGCAGGGCCAAGGAGAGCTGGCTTCTTGCACACTGAGGGCTGTCTGTCCTTTGTGGGCCCCATCAGGTTTCTGAGCCCTACCTCTCATCTTGTCCCATAACTGAGGTGCTGGGCTGGGGCCACGTCTCTGCCAATTGCACTAGGACCCGCAGCAGCTGAGCGAGGCTTCTCCTCCTAACATCTGGCTGTAAAATCCTTCAGTTTGCAATGTAGTGCTGCAAAAAGGGATGGCCCCTGCTAATACCTGCAACAGTTGTTGGTCTGTGCCAACTGTTGGTTGGTGCCCCATCACTGAGTGCACAGCAAGTGCTGGCATCACTCTCAGCTCCATCCCCTACCATGGAGCAGTGATGCTCTCCCAGCTCTAGCATCCCTCCCTCCAACATTCCCTAGTGAAAATATCAAGGCTCGTGTTCTGGGGCAGGACTCTTGTCTTTTCCTAGTGGAGATGGCTGCATTGTCAGCACAAAGGTCCTCATCTTCCCACCCAGTAGAAACTCGTCTGTGATACCAAGAAACCTTTGCCACGCGGGGGCTTGGGTTGGGTGGTGGGGAGGGTGAACTCCTCCACTCCCGGTCTACACCCTGCTCACCAACAGTTTATTTCTTTAACCAACACCATTGATTTTTCTGGTAAACCCCACTCTGTGTGTCGCAGGCGCTCCCCAGTACTCCCCAATGGCTCGCATGTTTTTGAAAGAAAACTGCCCCGGCCCCAGGGAAGGGAAACCAGCCCCCACCCCCCGGTGTTTCAGGAGGGATTTCTTCGCCCCCTCCTCTGCTTTCTGGCAGTGCAGCGGGTCTCTGCCCGGCCCCAGCACGCCGAGCTGCGCCGCAGCCTCACCCGCCCGCTCTCGTAAATCACTCGGGATGGCTGCGCGGCACCTAATTACACATTAACTAAACATCCTCTCCTCTAACAAAAATACACAATATACACATGGCTCGTCAGAGCTTAAAGGGATCCGGAGTCTGGGGCGCTGAAGGTATTCATCGGCAGCGTTTGGAGAAAGGAATTTATAGGAGGCATTTGCTGAGCTGAAACTCGCTGCCCTTTGAGCAACCCTGAGAAGGGAAGGGAAAGAGCACAGAGCAAACAGGCACAGCACGCAGCGTGCTGAGGAAAAGTTAATTTTTTCCATTGGGCTCTCACGTGTGCCAAATTATTCCTTAATGTAGAGTCCCCGGCACTTTGACTTAAACAACATGCACCCCTCGCCTCTCCGAGATGTGGCCCTGCACCGCACCACTCCCTGAGCTCAATTTTGGGGTGTGAGGGGCTCTGGTTGACCACGGTGGGCTGTGAGTCAGCAGGGCAGGAGCCCAAGTACCAGGGTAATTAGCTACAGATTAATTGTATTTACTGCAGCTCCATTGCTGGAGCCAGGTGGGGATGCAGGCACAAGGATGAGGTGTGTGTGTCAGAGGAGCGACTAAGCCAGAGATAACAAATATATTTGGTAATTACCCCATTTCTAACAAGCAGTAAAGCAACATCTCAAAAAACAAATCTTCTTCCTCAAATCTCCATACAGCAGTGTAGGAGGCACAGGATGCCCAGGTACACACACAATTATTTGTGAATGCACACATTTTTTTTCCCCTCCGGTCTACAGCATCAGAAAGTTGATGGCAACACCTAAACAACCATGAGTTCCCCCACTGGCATTTTGAACACATCACCATGCCCATGGAAACAGGGCATGTTGGGAGCGAAGGCATCGACCTCTTTAGGGAGGAGGGTGGCAGGGAGGAGAGGTGCTGCTGTTGGGGAGCACGGGTGCCAATGGGCTGGGAGCAGCTCCTAAACATACGCTGCTGCCACCCCAAACCCTTACTTGCTCATCTCCAGGATGGCTGCAGAGCATCCCCTTGGCAAGGCACCCACGGCCCGGCTAGGAACACCCCACCTCGCCCAGCCGTGCATTGTGCCAGCAGCTGCAGAGCTGGTGGACAGGGCACTGCTGGGCAGGGCAAGAGGCAAATTAAAAATAATAATAAAAAAAAAGCCAGGTAGCATTGAGTATTTCCAGGAGCCCCCCTGGACATTGTTGCACTGTGTCACTGCCCCAGGCAGATTTTACAGCCCCGTTCATAACTCATCCTCCGGCGGGACTCTGCTTTCCGACGCATCCTGCCTTATCACAGCCGGCTTGCAGGAGGGCGACAGTGTAGAAACGTGTTTGTGCCTTTCCACGCTGCAATTGCAGACCGCAGGGAAGAACATCCTTCCCCATTTCGCAGCTATGCAGCGACGAAACCACAGCTGCCATCGCGGGGCCGGGCGCGGGAGGATTTCCCCCGCACAGATGGCCGCCCCTGTCTGGGGCCGCGGTTTGGCGGGGAGAAGCTGGGGCATCTGATAAAGAGCCTGGGTGGGCAGAGTCGGTGAGGAGGTGCTGGGGAGGCTCCTGCATCACGGGGAGGGCGGGAAAGGCTTTGGGGACACAGCAGGAACAACATGGAAAACGCTCACAGTGACACTGGCACAGGCAAAATTCTCTCCATGGTCCAGAGATGAGCTGCACGTCGCTGTCTGCATCCTCTTTGCAAAAGCCCGCTTTGCAAATAAGCACAATTCCTCATTTTTTTCTAGCAAATTGCACACATACATACAGCACTTTGTGAATTCAGGGTGGTGAGGGGGGAAAAAAGGAAGAAAACTCATAGAATTTCTCTTTAATATTGAAGCAGTGTCTATGGGAGGATTACCACAGCACAGCCTGTTCCATCAGAAAGGGCCTGGGGTTTCTAAGTCACTTTATTTTATCCAGAAGGTGCCTAATGCCGTGTGCCCCCAGGGGAAACCCACCCCAGCGCTGCCTCACCAGCACCTCGGGAGCCCCACACGGCCCCATAAGTACTTCCCACCCCACTCACCGATGGCCTCGTGCAGCCGCCTCGCTGGTCCACCAACCCTGTTGCACGTTGGATTTATGATCCCTAAACAAGATAGGAGAAGGATATAGTGGATTTATTCACTTAAAAAAAAAAAATGGAACATGAAGGGTCTATTTATAGCAGTTTGGCCATCCTAGCACCTGACAGTGGGCATTACCTACCAGTGGGCATTACCTACCAGCAACTCTTTTATAGGGTTTGCAAGCTATGTGCATCTGCCCAGCTTGAAAAAAGCTTTATTCCTGGGTAAACAGGGGCTTGGGAAGGAATAAGTACTCAGTTGCCAGAAAGGGGCTTCAGCATGGGCCTAGAGCTGATCCCAGGTCAGGGTTTGGGGTGCAGGAGGAGAGGAAAAGGTTTTCCCAGGAAAGCTGTGGGGTTTTGGGCCCCCAGCGGGGCAGTGCCTGGCTGTGACCCAGCAGTGATGCTGCAGGGCTGGGTCCGGCCCCGCGCCCAGCCCAGCTTCGTGCCTGGAGGGGGCAGATGCCCCAAGCAGGGTGCCCTCGAGAAAAGGGACCCTGAGAGAAGGGACCCACGACTCCCGGGGCGAGCGGGTGCCCTGCTGCCAGTGCCAGGCTCCAGCTGCTCCTGCCAGCACCCGACCCACGCCCAGCATCCCCACTGCTGCCCTCAGTGGCTTCTCCACAGTCTGACTTCTTTTATTGTCATTATAAAGTACACAGCACAAAAAAGCACACACAGGCCAACTTCGGAGGTATTCCCACTAGAAAAATTAAATACTCATAATGCTTTTTTAAAGTGAATTGGGCCCCTTAATTTGCATCTTATAATAAGGATGTTATCACACTGGTTTATGGCTCAGCTCTTTAGTTTCTCTCTCTCAGGGGCTAGATTTCCCCTCATGAGTTCAATATATGTCTGTGAACTAATGTAATTTTTAAAACACTTTTCTCCTGCGCCAGCACCACCACCTTTATGAGGCAGAGGTCGTTCTTGCTGCAGGTTGTGCCCAGGAGCCAGCCCAGCTTTGGCTGGGCTGCGACAGATCCCTTCCCTCCTTACACCCCACCGAAGGCATCCTCCACCTCTTACATTTAGCTCAATTATAAAACATTGTCACTAGAATATTAAAATAATGTGTATTACATAGGAGGGAATAAAGCTGGTCCAGAAAAAGCATAATTTCCCAGTGACTGCTCTGCCCGTGCCACAAGCTCTCACCTCCCACCCCCTCTCCTGACCCGTTCCAGCGATGCCGGACCCATGCTTCCGAGTGTTACCGGTTCCTAAAAAATCAGATGACCCCAAATCCATAGCCCAGGAGAGCCAGCAGGGATGAGCAGGACCAGGGAAGGCAGCAGCACCCCAGCTGCATCCCTGGCATCTTTGGACCTGCCCTGATGGGGCCCTGCGAGGCGCTCCAATGCGCTGCCCGCCGAGGGGAACAAGGGTGGGAAGTCTGGTCCCTGCCTCTGCACAGCCAGGGATCATTCGTCGCCTCCATGCCTTATTTTACACAGCAAGGCTCTGCTTTAAATCAGCTTTTCTCCCCTCTCTTTTAATCACTACAGCTGCAGAAGGTGCCATCGCTTCGGGATGGAAGAGGAACAAATGGGGCATGGCCCTCAGCAGGGCACAGGCTGCTGGAAAGAGGCTGCCCTGCACACCAGAGCCCGGCCAGAACAAATTGGTCACTGCTGTTGTGGGCTGTCAGGAGATAAAAACATCTACCTTTATTTATATATATAATTTATTCTAGAGCCTCAAGTGTGTATCAGTTTTACATTGGGCAGGGCCTGCATTCACCCTTTTTTTAATTAAAGGTTTAATTTAAAAGGGCTGTGCAAATTTATCTGCACTGAGAGGTGCTAGACCTCACCCCTCTGGAAACAACAGTGTTACCTGAGCCCACCTCTCACCCCACTGAAAATAAGCACAGGGGCCAGCTGCTCCCCGGCACCGCAGTGGTGTATGATAGGACAGAGAGGCTTCGCTCCTCTTCATCGCAGCTTCCTGAGCCTTTCCCTTCCCAAAGGAGCTCCATTGTACAGAAGGATGCCGGGCAGGAATCACAGCCATTGCCCAAATTCACGAGGAGTTTCCCCAAAACCACAGCTGAAATCACAGTACACCCATGCCACTGAAGGCAGTCCTACATAAAACATGGAAAAAAAAAAACAGCCTGATAAAATATCATCCCAGGGAACCTGTGTCTGCCAACCCTTCCCTCTGTGGCACTTCACTGTCCATATGGGAGCTGGGGCTGCCAAGGTGCCTGGGGAGCGGGGCCATCCCTACCAGGCAGGAGGCAGAGTCCACTAACAGGAGCTTTTGGGGAGAGGAGGGGATTTAAAATTGGGAAGTGATGAAGCTTTAGTAACAAGCTGGTGCAGGTGGCCCTGCTCCTAGCCACGGGATCTTCGGTGTGTTGGCCTGGGTAAGTTCTGGAGATCTTCTAGTGAATCACATGGACAGCCTGGTGAGAAGCCACATCTTGCCACAGGGACCCTGTCACCAGGGTCAGCCCCTTGCGAGGCAGGGCAGGGCTCTTACTGCTCCCTCCAGACCTTATCCCTGAGGAAGCTCCTCTCCTCTGGGCATCCTGGGGCTGCGTTCAGCCACAACCGTGCTGGGGGAGAGGAAGGGTCCAAAGGCATCACCTTCTTTTTCTGTTTAAATTTCAAGGTGCTGTAAAATGTCACAATAACTTGAAAGGCAGTAGCCCCGTTTTTATCAATAGCAAGTATTTATTAGCCTCCTTGATTTACAGTACGTTTCTGAAAGTCATCACTCCATCACATTCTTCAGCACGGGGCTGAGTTGGTTTTCTTGGTCAACACAATATGGAATATAGATCGGAATATTAGAAGCCAAATACAACCTTCATTTTGCATGCACAAATCCCACCAACGGGAGGCCCGTAAATGAATCCTGTATAGCCCTTAGACACATGCATTTGCAGACATTTGGGGAGAGGTGGGAGCTTCTGTACATCACCGCTGGAACCCGGAGGGTAATGGAAATTGCCACAGGAGAGCCACCAGGGCTGAAGCAACCTAGGAGAGCATCCCCCCAGCCACCAAGAAGGTGGGAATCCACCTAGTCATCTTGCTTCTAGGTTTTGACATGAAAAAGCCATCCATCTGTCCATCCATCTGTCCTGCTGCAGCATTTCACTGATGCTTACACAGCGGATGGCACGTACACATCACACCACACAAGCCCTCCAGCCTCTCTGCCACCACCCCACAGCCAGACCTCTCCTTCCTTCCACCCTCACGGTGGGGCCACCTCACTTTGGCCACCGGCCCCCTGTCCGTCCTGCTGTCTGTCTGCCCAGCCCGTGCCATGCCAGCAGCACACAGGCTGGGACCGGAGCCCCGCCAGTGCTCCCAGATCGCGCAGCGCTCATTACGGGAGGCCAGGCGAAATTAAATTGGGGCCCACTGCTTCTGCCATCTGAACTTCATCACTGCTAAAGATGCAATAAAAGTAATAGCAACAACGAACAAGCCTCTACCAGATGTGTAACTCTATCCAGCCAGATTAAGGAATAAGGGCCATATTTTTGGAGTGGTTTTCTTTGTGTTTTTGTTTTATTTTTCCCCTGTAACTTCATCTTTCCTTAAGAATAACTGATTATTTTGAGACCCCCGTAGAAGATGGATGTTGAGAGGGTGATTTCTTTGGGGAGAGGAGGCTCAGGGTGTGCCACAATGGGGGGCAACAAGCTCTCAAGGACTGGGATTTTGGATCAGGTACAATATACAGCTGAACGATAGCCCAGCCAGGGCTGCAATGGGGAAGTCTGGGCGCAGAGAAAGAAGAGAATAAGATGAGAAGCAAGTGAGGTACCACTCTCATCCAGAAGGGTTGTTTAGCTTGCTCCTTGGTCATAGTTTTTCTAGCGGGATCACGTGCAGTGTCACAGCAACCCACTGCCAGAGCTGCAGTGCCACAGCAGTGCTGCAATGGTGCCCAGCAGGTTGCCCGCCACCCCTGACCCATCCCCCCACACCTCATAGTCCAGGGACCTGCAACACTTCGGCAGCAAAAATGGAAGCAAAAGCACTGGATAAATAGGACGTTCAGGATAACTAGGATGCTCAGCAAAATTAAGTCCAGCAGGAGCTCGCCTCCCCTCCCCTTCCTCTGCTGCCACTGAGGAACACTGAACCCCAAACCCTCCAGACCGCTGGCGTCACTTGGCAGGATGAGATGGGACGAAGCTCGGATCAAAAAGAAAAACGGGGCTTTGGGGGTGGTTTGCTGCTGTTGGCAGATTATTAGAGCTGTTTTCAGGTCATTTTGGAGAGACCATGCCCAACAGGCACCTGCACGCCTCCGTGCCCCCCTCTCTACATTGTAAAGAGGATGTAACCTGGCTGCTCCTTGAATCCGAAACACACATAATTTTGAAAGCAAAATTTAGGTTAGACTTCACAAGAGACTTGACCTTTGCTGCATTGTAGTGTCAGGAAAATGGGCTTAGAAATAAAAAACAGCATGGACAAAATGCCTTCATGTTTGAGAGCAGCTTTTCAATCCCCAAAATCAAAGCTAAGCTACCTAATTCCCAGGCACCTTGCTCAGCTCAGCTTATTGCTGCCCACTGCACAGAGAAACACAGAGCTCTTCTTTCGGCTGTTAAATCTCCCACACTTCAGGGTACAGCCACATGCTTTGCAACAGCCAAGTCCCAGCCAAAACCCAAAAACAAGCCAGGAGAAGGGGAGCAACCCCTGCAACAAGTCACGCATAGCGGTGGAAACCCACACAGCCCCACTGCAGCCTAGTACTAAGGCAGTGCTGCTGCTTCTTGCTCGCTCAGGATGGACCCAGCGGGCAGGATGTGGCCATGCAGCACAGGAGAGCAGCCCCAGTGCCTACAAGAGGCTCCCAGCGTGGCCATTACGTGTATTTATCACTTTAAGGCAACACGTAAAGTCTGTGGATGTAAAACTCCTAGTAGCTGGGGGGTTTTAACGCCCATGTCACAGAACATACATCTTAAGGGCTGCTTCAATTTACCTTCAATGCTTAGGACAAGGATCCACACAGCTTCTCCCTACCACGCTCAGCTGCTCGCCAGGCGCCTGTACCAGTCCCTGCTTGGTTATTTTCTGCTCTTCCCAGAAAAAGCCCTGCCCTGGCTCCCGCTGCCCTGCAGCAGCGATGGCTACGGACCCAGCCCGCTGCATTTGAGCACTGAATGCCTAAGAGGCTGCTTCAGCAGCACCACAAAGCAACTGGTGAACTGAGTTTTGCCTGCACTCAGACAAAGCAGAGCACAAAGACAGACCTAAGAGCCGCTCAGCACCCTCACAGCTGCCACTGGTTGCAATCATTGGACCAGGTGATCCTTGTAGTGTGATTTGGAGATGAAGCAGAGCCCCGTTAGCCCTGGTGTGGCACAGCTGCAGAGGTACCCAGGTGGGGCTGCAGCTTTTCACAAAAACTGAATAAAGAAGAGCAACACCAGGCAAAGGCAAAGCCATGTTACCTATGGCTGGTTTGCCAGGAGAGCATGGCCCTGGCCAGGTGTCTGGCTGGGATGTGAAGGACGTGAGCGAACTCGCAGGCAGAGCTAGGTGACCAAAGAAGCAGACTGGTCCCTGACCTGGGGCTGCTGTGTCCTGCCCAGACCTGCAGCGGGTGTCCTGGCAGCCCCGCTGCCCTGCAGCGGCTCCGCTCACTCTTTAACCAAATAAGGTCCATTCCTGCTCTCCGGCACAGTCGTCAGGAGCTACAGCCTATAAATCCCATCCGAGACAGCAGGAAAGCATGCACTTAACCCATCTTCTGTTCCGCAAAGCAGTTGGGCCCCAAAACAGCAAAATCCTGGGGCGGTGCTTTGCTCGGAGCAAGGCAAGCGGGCTCGGGGGGAGACAGCGGGATGCGAGGATGCCTGACGGCACTGAGGGGAGCTCCCCGCCACCACCCAGCCAGGGCAGGGCTTTGCTTCACCTGGCGCCGACCAATTCTCCCCAGCAAGACCATTACCACTCCCCAAACCCGCTGGCTCAGCTGCGGTTTGATGAGCAGTGACAAGACAGAGGAGGTCACCGATCCCACCCGCCCCAAAAGCACATGGTTTAACAGCAGAAATGCAGTACAACAGCCGGCATCGGTCAATCGTACGCAAGCGGCGGCGGAGCGCTCGGCTGGCCACAGCTTGGGGACGCGGCCGTGAGCCCGATGCCCAGGGGGAGCCCGATGTGGGGCCGCCTGCCCACAGCACCCTGGTGGGGACACAGGCGCTGCCTCTGCCCCTGCGGACTCGGTGCTTTGCTTCTGCAGGCGACATGGTTACATGGAGTCACGGCAGCTGCCCGGCCCTGGCCAGCCTGCTCATAAACTACAGATTAAAGAAAGAGCGAACAAAACCTAAAGCTCCAACATTTATTATGGCGATTGCCCACCCGCCACGGACCTACACCGTGTTTTATTTTGAATTCGTAACGTGAGGTGCACCTTCTAAGAAACTGAGATAAACAACAGGCTGGGTCCTCCACACAGGATCAACACGAGAGCAAGACAGTCTTCTCCGTGGGGACAGGAGCCAGTCAAAGCCACTGCGAAGCCCTCAACCTCGGTGGGCGCTTTTGCTTTTCGTTTTTAGAAAAAGAAATAAACAAACAAAAACCGAACGGAAAGAAGTGCTGTACTCTATTACAAAATATAAATACGATAGTCCTGCAGGCAGGAGGAGCCTGGGGAGCGCTGCCTTCGGAGGGGACGTCTCGGGCACTCCGGGGATGCGGCGAGCCAGCAGGATGGAGGCCACCTCCGGACACCACGCCACCACCAGCCGCTGGCCCCAGCTTCACCTCCTCTCAGAATTTAAGTGCTCTTGAACTTCCATCCGAAAACTGCCAGGCATCCGGGGCTCCCTGGGCGCTGCGCCAGCCGGGGGGGTACGTCGCACCTAGAGAGCATGGGGACAGAGGAGAGGAGAGGTGTGACACGGCCCAGGGTGCGACTTCCTCCATTATCTTTCTGTTTTGACCCTTTCCTTAGCAGCTAGGGGTGGGACACGAGGGGGCCCTTCCTGCCCACTGGCCCCGCTGCCTCCAGCCCGCCAAGCACCACCCTTGCGCCCCACAGGCACGGAGCATGTCCGGCACCGCAGGGACGCAGAGATCACCCCGACAAAGAGCCCCTGGTCTGTACTGGGGCTCTGATCACGGAAGGACTGAGCCAGCCTGCCTCAGAACTGCCCCAGTCTTTCCCCAAACCTCACCGACCTCCCCCAGCACCCAGGGAGCAGCCAGGTGCAGAAGGGAGCCCCCCAGGCTGTCGGTGTGGCTGCTACACTGCCAGGCCAGTGCATGGGGTGGTTCTCCCCAATTCACCACACTTCCGAGTACCACATATCGCCTATCATCACGTGCGGTAGTGAACTCAGAGCACCACCAGCACACGCCTCAAACCAGCCCCATGCTGGTTTCTGTGGGAATTGCTTCGATAACGCTCAGGAGCGTGGCCGAAGGGCTACGCATGGGCTGCCGGCAGGGCTACGCGGCAGCCCCTCGGTCACATCTTCCTTGGCATGTACTGCAGTTTGCTGCCCTCACATCAAGAGCACATGGCTGACACCTCTGGGGGAGGAAAACCTTTTTTTAATTTCTGTTTAATCGAATTTAATTCCTGGATCTGACCCGTTTTGGACTGACATTAAGGAAGGGTGCAATTTCCAAGGGAGCTGGGAGCGACGCGGCCAGCCAGGGCCAGCACGGCACCAGCTGGATGCAGGGCAGCAGGCATCCCAGTGCCTTCGGCCCCTTTGGAAACAGCAGCAGAATGGTGCACATCAGGACTTGGGGTGCTGCAAAGAGCCTGCCCGGCTGTATTGCTCTCCTAGACATAGACAGCAACGCGATTTTCCCACACGTCCTCCAAAAATGGTTTTCAATGTTTATGAGGAAAAAAAAAACAACGAAACCGGAGCATGAGCGAGCTACAGCAACAGCTGGTATCTTTTTTCTTTTTGTACAAACTCTGCACTTAGATAAACCCTGAAACTCTATCTCATCAGATATGCCAAAGCCTCCTGAATGTCAAGCAAAGACATGGTACCACTTATTCCTGTATTTATCTCCGCTCTTGGAAACATAATAAATACGAAACATCTGTAGCCTAAATTCCTGATACTGTTTCAGTGCCTTCATTATATAAATCATTCAATTTGGAGGATATTAAATACTAATGGCAAAGGGGTCTGTGCCATAAAAACGCATTCTTCTTCTAAAGCCGATGGGGTCTGAAATGCTAACTACTACGATGCTGTTACCCAGACATTGCTCTAATTTACAGAGACGTCTTTTCGCGCAGAGATAAATACAAAAGTTTCTCAGGAGCACGGGTCAGGCTCGCTTCTCGTCTTTGTACCACTGCTAACGAGTCACATCGCTAGAAGAGTTTTACCATTTCGGCTTTGGCGTTCATGCTGCAGCACGCTGGCATTGCACACCGCCGAAATGTTGGAAGCTGTCCTGAAATGCTAAGCACAAACCAGAAGCATTGCTGCTCAGTTAAGAAAATCGTAACAATAACTGTGTGCTTTCCACCTTGCAGTACTTCAGCCGTGTGCGGAGCACAGCTCTGCCTAGCCAGATGCCTGTCCGTGTCAAGCACCACACAGACGCTGCCTGACACTCGGGCTGTGCCTCGTGAGCCCGCAGGGCTGCCCACGTCCACCTCCCCTACGGCAGCGCCCGCACGCCTTGCTTCATCTTCCCTTCCTCCTGGCCTGGGGCTAAACCAGAGCTTGCTGTTTATTTCCTCTCTTAGGAAAGGAGCAATTTTTGTTCCTTTTTGCATTTCTTGTCCTATACAGTCCTTCCCTTCTTTTTTACATCCCAAAATACCCCTCCAGAAGGCGCTGGGCAAAATACAGGCAACGAACGATGCCATCACAAGAGACGACAGAACAACTGGAAGGTTTTACAGAAACCAAAACAAAAGAAAATAAAAGTACTCAATCCATTACACTAGGAACAGCAAGAGACAGTACCACAGAGGTGGGTGCTTTCGTAAAGTAAAGAGATGCTGCAGCATGCGGTAGTCGTAAAACTGACAACACACACGGACCTGTACG
>NC_049171.1:117051430-117096430 GCF_009769625.2 Cygnus olor | reverse complement strand
GGGCCTCTGCGCATTTCACATTCTATTTAATCATCGGTATGGGGGGGACAGAAGTTTGGGGCAGGGGGAAAGGTCCTATCTCTTTTAAGCTCTCTCCAGGAGCGAGACGGTTTTTATACCGGCGTGATGGGTTGGGTTTGGGAGAAAGCGAGCAGAGGGGAGAATGGCGATTAGCTGGGACGTGGGGGACTGCGTCCTTTTCTTCCCCGCGGTTTCTCTCTCCTCCGGCTCCTCAGGCGCCGGTGCTGCGCGGGCGCGATGGGGCTGGCGCGCCGGCGGCATGGGCACGGCGCCGAGGCGAGCTACGGGTTCAGAGGGAGCAGAAAGGAGCCGTCAGCATCGCTTGCAAGAGATCCAAGGCACTCAGATTTCGCGTTTTAAACCAAATGAGAATAGGAATTTACCTCTCGGTTACCGGTGGCGGAGGGCTGAGCTTCAATTAAAGGCCTTTTCCTAATCGGTACTCTTTGTCCAATCGGTACGTTTATTCTTTTAAGACAGAAATCTAGCTAACGCAACGCTTCTTCAGTGCTATCGGTCCTGTCCGTAGAGGGTTACCCAAAGCGCGTTTTCCTTCGCACGTTACAAAACAAAACTGTACATGATATGTATTATAGGATGTATGCAGCATGGTCGGTTTTGTTTGCTCTCGTTTTTGTTTTGTTTCGCTTTTCTCTTTTCCTCTTTTTTTTTTCTTTTTTTTTTTTTTTTTCTGAACGGAACTGGAAACAGCGACGTGTTTGCTCAGCAACTAATCAGGGACAATTTAAAAAATAGCCATAACATACCATACATGCTGTCTAATTCAAAATAAAAAAACCAACATACACAACATGTAAATTATTGCACAAGAGAAAGGCTCAAAGTTTGCGTAAAATGCAATAGTATTGCCCCGATACAGATCATGCATTCAAACGGTGAGAACAAAAAGAAAATAAACAGGTGTGCTGGTGACAAGCACTTTCTGAATATCCTTAGCTTCCATTAGTTTAATCACGAGGGACTAGAAAACCTCTACAGGGAGATGGGGCGGGGATGGGGAGTATTAATATACCTCTATTCAGTTTTTATCTCATTATTCAAGACTCGATCACTGTGCCATTTTTTCATGTGTTTCTCCAGGGTACTGTACACGCTAAAAGGCATCTTACAAATCTCGCATTTGTAAACGTCCTTTCCCACCTGACCATGTGTTTTCATGTGCCGGGTGAGCTTGCTACTCTGGGCGCAGGCGTAGTTGCAAAGCTCACACTTATAGGGCCGCTCGCCCGTGTGGCTCCGTCTGTGGACAGTGAGATTACTACAGTTCTTGAAGACTTTCCCACAGTACTCACAAGTGTCGCTGCGTCTGCCCTCTTTTGAGCTGGGCCTCCCAGGGCCCGGGCCACTAATATGCGGGGTGCTCCCTCCGCTTCCCGTGCCGCTGCGGCCCGAGATGCCGCCATCCAGCTCGCCCGGCGGCGTGGAGAAGCGCAGGCTGCCGTTCTCTGACGAGTGCTCGGAGGAGGAGGCGAAGGGCGATTGTCGGGAGTCACCGAAGCTGAGGAAGGGGTCCTTCAGCTGCCGCGAGGCAGCGTAGCCGGCCAGCCACTGGGAGTAAACGTTTTCGGTGTTGGGCATGGCGGCGGCAGGCAGGTCGAACTCCTTCTCCAGCTTGATGCGTTTGGAGAAGGGGCTCAGGGAGCTGGGGCTACCAGCAGCAGCTTTTTGGACAAGCCGCCTGAGGCAGACTCCCCCGGGGAGCAGCCCCGGCCGTTGACTGCCCCGTCGTCGATGCGGTCGGACTCGCCGGCCACCGAGTCTTCGTCGCAAGTGTCCCTGTGCACCTCGGCCTCGGACAGATGGCCTCGTTTGTGCTTCTCCCCCAGCACCTGGTGGAAGGCCTCACTGAAGTGCTGCATGGAGCTGAGGACCATACCTTGCATGACGTCCGGCATCGACCGGCTCTCCTCGCCAGCCCTGGAGTTGTTCTCATGATGGCGGGCCGCCTCCAGGTTCATCCCGAAGCCGTAGTCTGGCCTCTCATTCTCGTTCAAGTCCTCCTCCTCTTCCTCCTCCTCCTCCTCCTCTTCCTCCTCCTCCTCCTCCTCCTCCTCATCCCCGTTCTCGGGGATCATGTTGGGGTCATTCTCGCTCTTGAACTTGGCCACCACCGACTTGAGGGCGCTGCTGGCACTGCCAACCAGGTCGCTGGTGCCTGGTTCAGGGGAGCTGGCGGTGGAGAGCCCATCATCCGACTTCACTGTCATGGGGGACGACTTGTGCATGTGTGTCTTCATGTGGCGCTTCAGCTTGCTGGCCTGCGTGCAGGCGTGGTCGCAGAGGTTGCACTTGTAGGGCTTCTCCCCGGTGTGGCTCCGGCGGTGGACCACCAAGTTGCTCTGGAACTTGAAGGTCTTCCCGCAGAACTCGCACGACTTGGACTTCATGGGCGGCTGGGAGGGAGGAGGAGCGGACTGCAGAGGAGGAAGGGGCGGCGTGGCCAGGAACGGGGGCTTGCTGCCGGGCTGGAAGGGCTGCAGCAGCCTTTGCATAGGGCTGGGCCGGCTCGGGGACAAGGGCGGGCTGGAGGTGTTGCCGGCCAGCTCCCGCAGCCGCCGGGAGAAATCCATAGCGGGCGGCTCCATTGCCATGGGGTTCAGTCGCAGCACCCTGTCGAAGGCACTAGGGTGATGGGTGGCCAGAGCCATTTCTTCCGCACCCAGGCGCTCTATGCGATGCGGATCCAAATGGTGCCTCGGGGGAGGGCTAAAGAGGGGCGGCGTGGGTGGGAATCGCCCTTCTCCCAGCCCCGACGCCTCTCTCGAGACCGAGCCAGGTATTCTGAGCAGGTTAAAAGGGTTATTGTCTGCAATGTGAATCCCGTGGAGAGGTGGCTGGGAAGGGCACTCTGCACCTAGTCCTGATGGGATACCAACCCGTGGCGTCAGGGGGCTGCCGTGCTCGCTTTCTAGGTAGATCCGTAAGCCGTGCGTGTTCTGTGCGTGCTGCAAGAGGAACCAGGCGCTGTTGAAAGGCTGTTTACAAGTCGTGCACGTGTAGCTGCTGGGCTCGTCTTTACCTGCAAAACAACACAACAGCAGCGTAAATGTTTAATCGCCCACCGGTGACTGAGAGCTCGCCTCCACGCCTAAGCTCTCCTTCTGCTTAAGGCTACGGCCGAAGGGGCAAAGGGACACGTGCGGGGCTGAGGGAGGCTCTGCCCTGCTCCCCACCTGCGAAACCAAAATCAGAAAGGGACAGGGAGAGGGACGGGAAGCAAGAATGGTGCGGAAAGAGGCAGACCAGGCGGGGAAAGGGCTGGAGCGCAGCCAGGGAGCCTGGCCGGCCGCCCCGCCGCAGCCGCCACGTCTCTCTCGCACTGAAAAGAGGCTGGGAACGGTGAATGGCGCTTTGGCAAGGAGCGAGAGAACTCTGTTTCGTGATAATTTATTTTGGGAGATAACACGGACATTATAAAAGAGCAACTGACTAATAAATAACCAAACAAAAAGCCGGCTAATAATGGCAGCCCCCTCCGATGCACGGCAAAACAACAGAAATGAATAACTTTCTGAGGGCCGTATGCACAGGAAGAGTAGTGGGGAGCACGGCGAAGGTGAGTGCATTTTTCTATCGATTCTGGCAGTTTTGTGCGTTAGTCACTTCATCCCCGTATGCTTTTTTTGCTAAATGCCAGTAACCTGCAACTACAGCTAAGGCAAGTACAGAAATTAATTTCCAGTCCTGCCTAGCAGTTCTGTAGAGTTGCTATTGTAGTGATTTAAAAAAAAACAAACAAAAAAAAAAAAAAAAAAAAAAAAAAAAAAAAAAAAAAAAAACACCAACAACACTCCTGAGGTTTGCTGAATAATAAAAATATCTCAGTCTTCCCAAGCAAGCTGTGCCCAGGGGGGTGCCCTGGCTCCAGACAAACCACTGTAGGTAGGTCTCTGCGTAAGATGACATGCAAGTTCGCCAAATTAGGTTTTGCATAATTGCCCAATATGAAGAAAAGGAAAATGTAAAAAAAAAAAAAAAAAAAAAAAAAAAAAAAAAAAGGGGGGGGGGGGGCAGATTTGGAAAGAAAACATAATTTTATCCGCAACCGTCTTGTTTTCTATCTCACTTGAAAGGAGAAGAAGAAAAGCTTCATCTGGGTGTTTTCATTATACAATGAGCTGAATAACGATTTGGGAATATGACAGGCAGGCAGCCCGCAGCGCCGGCTATAGCGACCCATCGCAGCCTCCCTCGCTGCCTCCCCGTTCTTCTATTATTATACATTTGGCCTGACAATCTGAATTGAGTGAGTAAAAAGCGACCCAACCATCTATAGCAGGCGTTTAACACTTTAGTCGCTTTAAAAGCTCTTGGAATAATATTTAACGTCTCGTCCTTCAACTGAAGCCAGCGTTTGAATAAAATGCATTGCAGCACTCACTATGTACCAGGCATGGGAGTGCAGATAAATACTTAAATCTGTTGAAATTAGAGCAAAATTCAATTGGGCTTTCACATTCCTCTGCTCATTTGTGAGCTCGGAAAAAATCTGAAATGTGAAAATTTCATCTTGCTTTGCCATAATGAAGTGGAAGTTTTTAACAACATGCTACAAGCCACGCGCCGGGGCTGTGGTGCGCTAACAATGTAATGCTACCTCGCCTCTCTATTTTATGTATTAGGTCAGAGAAAATAGCATTTTATCTTATAATGAGGATACAACATACAGTGCTCACTATCGCATTTTAGTATTCCCATCAACTAGATATTCTAGATCATAAGGGCAGCTAGTGTAATCATAATGTCAATGAGAAGGGCTGTTACGACTGAGACTAAAGATTACATGGAAAAAGCTGCTTTGAAACTGGTAATTATTACCAGTCCACTAATAGCAAATGATGCATTACAGTTTCACCATATAATCTGTATTTCACTCAGCTCCTGCCAGTACAGCCTTATTATATTACAGTGCTCACAAATTCTAAATTCCTAAACTACAGTCATCAATAAATGTGTTACTTGCCATAATTTGCAAAATTACTTTGTTCATAACATCTTCGACCGTTATAAAGACTAGAATTGATTTCCTGCATGGCAAAATTAGGGCTACATTGATTTAGTGGAGTGTAAAATGTAATACTATTCTTCATTTGCTTTCCTGAAAAACAAGTTTTGAATTCACCATCCGTGTTTGGTAATCAAGATAATAATTTAAATATAACATAATGTTTATGCACAAAACTTCCCTAATCTTAAGTGACCTACCATCTTCAAGGGAGCAACGTAAAAGCAGGCGATAAAATAAAGCAGCGAAATGGTTAAATCCACCAGCTATCTGCCTCCACCTCCTGCTCTGAAGAGACACAATTTCTAATTTGTCTATTAGTGCTTGATTAATTACGAAGGCTATTGACTGACCATATCACCACCTAGAGATACGTTCCAGTCTAATGCAGCCTTGCCAAACAGTAAGAATTACGGCAATCATCCGCTCATTACCAGCAAGGAGTGATGGGGGCATCGAAGCGGGGGTTTTGAGGAGCTTTGCCTTCCCTTCATCCCACCCCACCGCCCCTTGTTCTTCACCGGGCCGTGCTCCTGGAGATGGCCGCTTCCCCAGGGACGTCCGCGGAGGGGCTGGCGGGGGGCAGAGGAGTAGCTGCGCCTCGAAGCTCCATCTTCAGGAAAACACGGCATCTCCCAGCGGTTTGCGCTTCCCAACCCAGAGCGCCTCTCCCCTCGGGGATTAAGCCGAGATGGGCAGCCCAAGCCATCCCGACAAACCAACAGCTCGGGGTGCTCCTGGCCTCCTGCCCGGCTGTCGTGCCCAGAAGGTCCTAGTGGACCTCGCCAAGTGCTGGCTGCAGGCCTGGCTGTTAATGGACCCAAAGACTGCGGATCTGATGGTTTCTCCTAGCTACGGGCCAGCCTCCACGCTCACACACACTCCTCCACCAAGGACCAGAAAGAATTCAGGCATCCCAGTGGGCGAGTTGCGGACCCCAAAGGCAGAGAGGAAAGGAAGCAGCAGGGTGCTTTTGGAAAGTGCAACAGTGGGATCAAGTAGTCCTGTGCTAGCAAAGGACAGAGCTGCAGAGGGTCCCACCAGGCTCATTTCATGGCTTGCCTCATCTTCCACCGGGGCAACGCAATGGGACATGTTAGCCAAAGCAGCATTGCAACACCACTGGGGCTTTCAACCAGTTTCCAAGAGACTCACATGAATCCCCCAGATCTAGATGCAAAGAGGGTCACCAGCACCCCTGCCCATATCCTCAGCTGCTTTGCACTCGAGGACTTCAAGGTCCATAGGGACCATCCGCTGCCATCCTCTGACCTTTTCTGCGCTACGTGGCTCGATGTCCTGCACTGACCCCCACAAGGTCTTTGGGTACAGCGTAACCTCCTCCAGCCCCGCCAGCCGCCTTTAGGAGAAGCATGGAATCCCAAAGACAGCTGCTCAAACCAGATCAGAGCCATTCAAACCATATCAGAAGACAAGGAGAGGCTGAGCACCCACAGATGGTTTCCACCACTCGCCACACTCAGCTGCAGCTCTCTGGCGTCTACCTGAATCTCTCTAGCCACAGCTCCTATTCCTTCCCTTTCTGTTTGGGTATTCTGGAGATACATAGAAAAGCCCCTTGGTACACGATGCACCCCCCACATACCTAGGATGCACCCAGTAACCAAGGCACATTTCAAAATCAATTTATCCAAAAGAAAGAGCTTGAGCCCTTTCCTATCCCTCCTCGTTTTCCAAAATTTGAGTCATTTTCATGGCTTTCCCATAGCTCCACACAAACACAGTCTTTTGCAAACACAAGGGTTCACTCGAAGACCAGCCTCGCCCTCCTCACAGCAGCACCATGCTGCGAGGAGGCCATCTCTGTGCTAACACTCCCCAGGAGCTGCCTCCTCCTGGGGTCCCGCACCCCGGCCCCCATTCCCTGTTGGTGGCCAGGTCATATCCATAAGCACCCAGCAGACCCAGCCCGGCAGTCCTGCCAGAGCACCCCACAACCCCACTGCTATTTACCTGTACACTCATCTTTGCCTTACTCACGACACTCATCAGCAGCAGTTACGTGTCCATTTCCACCTCCACAACACAATGCTCACCACCACCACGATTCATGCTGGTGCCTGCTGACCATTCCCTCTCACCGAGGTTTCTCTAGCAGAGCCCTGGCTTCCCAAAATCTGCTGGTGGGCTCCTAATCCACGCGCTGCCCACCCCATCCGTATGTACAGTGCTCATTTTCCCCATGCACCATGTCACGCAGAACCAAGTCGAACGCTTTGCGAAGTCTATTTCATCTGCATTTATCAACCAAACGTGTCATCTCAAAGAATGAAATCAGGTTTATTTGACAAGATCTATATTCCATAAATCTAAGTTGAGTGGCATGAATTATATTCTAGCCTTTAATTCTTATCAATTGAATCTTATGCCAGCTCTTCAATTATTTTGTCCTGAACAGATAGGCAAGGTGTTACTAATGCTCCACCGGTTACCCCAGACACCTATTGACACTATTTTCCCAGTCCATAAGCTTTATTAAGAACAAGCATCACTTGCCAACATTTAGGGATTCTGGGGGGTAAGTTGTCAGGGCCTTTTAATTTAAAAATATTTATCTCCATTGGACCTCATATAAAATCCTCCTTGTCTGCAAATGAGCTGGAAAAAAAACACTATCACCCGCCTATTGATACAGAAACGTAACACTGCGTCTTTCCATCTCTTCAGTAAAAATATTGGTTAAAACACTGCTACCTTGATGCTTCTTTCACTTAAAAACAGCCATGAGCAACTTCTAGGAGCTCTAGTATTTCCAGGACCCTGCAAAGCTCTCTTATCCTCCCTGGCTGGGCCAGCACAGGTTTTCCTTGTTGTCTTAGGCTCCCCGTATCAGGTCTCTACTCATCGTGATTTCTCACTGCGATTGATTGCTATCTATTTTCCATTTTTTAAGTTGTCATATATCGATTTTTTTTTAATATCTAGTTGCTGTTCTCATCTCACCACTGAATAGGGTGAGGTGGGATTTTGGCCAAGGTTGCCCGCACCTCCCTGGCCTGCTCAAAATAAAAACAGCCTCCAATGACCATTCACATTTTCCTGTGTACATTTTTCCTCCCAGTCAATTTTACTGACAATTTTCTTCAGATTTGGGGAACTGCACCCCGAGGGCAGGGCAGGGCTGTGGTGCAGCCCCATTCCCCCTTCTCCTTGCAGCTGTGTCGGGGTTGAGGATCTGGCTCATGGTGCTTTGCGGGTTCGCACAAACCCTCTGAACCATGGGAGGTAATGCCTTGATGCCATGCACGAATCCTGCACCAAAAAATCCCTGTTGCTCAACCCTGGGGGAACTGCATGGAGATGCCCCATACCAAATACAAGCATAGGGCTGATACTAGTCCTGACAGGTCCCACACAGTGAACACTCATCCACGACTACAGATTTATTCACTTTGGCACCCCAGCCAGCAAACGGCCAGTGACACCACATCACTCTTCACTGGGGCACCACATAGTGCCTCTAGAGTATCAGCTCCTGCCTAAAAAAAAAACTTTCAGAACAGCTCTTACCTGCCATGCCCCCCCAAGAAGTAATTTTAGCAGGAACACATGAGCAACAGATTTAGCTTCTGATCTGAAAAAATGTTAACAAATGACTGGAATGGATATTGGCATTTGAGTGCCTTTAAGGGCAGTTGGCACAATTACTCAATAAAACATGAAGAGATGTCTGCTGTCAGCATTAAGGGGCTTTTCTAAATAACATAAAAAAAATAAAGCCGGTCCTTCTTCACTGTACTCACAGACCAACCCAACAAACTCCACGCTTTGCACGGATGCGCACGGCTGAGCAAGGCGACACCCCGGGCACTAGGCAGAGCCCCACGGCCGCAGCACCAGCAGCGAAGCCAGGCGAGGAGCTGGGGAAGGGACCAGCTGGGAGGAGAAGCTGTCAGCTAGATGCCACTGCTGGGAGGGAGAGAAAAAAAATCTGGAGCAATGCATCCAAGTTCAGCCATTGCCAAGTGAGTAATGGAATAATCTGCATTCGCGTGCCAATGTGCTTTGGAAGAGCTTCCTCCATTTCTCAAAAGTCAGGGCTGGATCCAGAAAAGCTGCTTTCCGGACACACGGGTGCTTTAGGGAAGAGGAAAGCCGAAACGATGCAGGCAGCATCCTCCTGATGCGACCTGCATAGCCCAGGCGCGGAAGAGGCCTGCGTGCCACAAGAGAAGAAGCTAACCATGAACACCACTGGTGTCTCACCTGGGGCATCCCGCTGGCTGTGCAGGGACACCCCAGTTTTCCCAGTGCTTTCCCAGTGCAGCAAGCAACGCCGAGGGGTATCCCATGGGCGACCCACGCCTGCCGAGCACGTAGCCGGTGCCTTTTGCCATCAAAATGCAGAGAGCTGACGGCGACTGGAGCACCTGCAGCAAGCACCTCCCTCTCTTCTGCTTGCCACGAAAAATTACTGAAGACAGCCTGAGCCAAACCCAGGGACTTCTTTATTCTGCTTTAATGTCAACCGATTGCTTGATTTTTGGACTGATAAATTTGGTGTTGTTATGGTATTTAAAGGGGGGAAGAAAAAACGGAGTTAATTGTTACCACTTGTGCTTGACTCAGTTCTCCTCCATCTGGCCTGTCAAATCTCTCTTCTTTTTTCTTTTTTCTTTTTTCTTTTTTTTTTTTCGTTTTTGGAAATCCGTACTGTTGAAATTCCTTCAACCGAAAAGTAGCGCCGTGGAGCCGTTGGGACACAGGAAGCTCAGCAGGGACGGGAGATAAGTGGGTCCACTCCCGGCTGCAGCAGCCCACTTCTCCCTTTAGCAAGAAATATCGCTGGCTCGTGACTCACCTTTTCCTGGTAGTCAGCAGCATCAGTACGAATGGGAAACGAACCAGCCAAACGGATTTTTCCTTATTGCACTAATCCTTCCTCCCGGTCCTCCAGATTGCAAAAGGCACGGTATTAACCTGGTCCGTCATCAACGGGTTATAAGTAGCTGTTAGCACTGTTATTATCAGCATTGCCGCTGCTGTTGTCATAATAATTAGAATACTGCTAATAAATAATAGCAGTGGCTGCATTTATGTACTAGAGGGTACTTTCTAATCTCTTCTGTTTATCACTTCCAGTGCTATCTCTGTGTATATTGGCATCGTGGTGTTTAAGGAAAGCCGGGGCTGCTTCACTGCTTTAGCACAGCAGCTTTCAGCCAAAGCCACTCTCCTGATTTCAAAATTGGGAAGTGAAGCCAGCTTGATGGTCCTGATTAATAAACCTGCATAAAAAAGGGACAATGTCCCCAAACTCCCCAGAAAACGGCATGGTGGTATCTGTGAATTGAGAAGCATTGTTACTGTTGTGCATTTAAAAAAAGAAGTTCTGCAAATGAAGCCTGAGCTGTTTATGGAAAGGGCTGATGTCAGGTCCTGGAACTGGGGAGTTGTGAAAATGTCCAAAATCTAAAACATGCTTTGCTTTGTGGGATCCTCAGTGGCCCCACTTGTTCTGTCCCAGCCTTTCTGTCATGTCTTCTCTATCACTTTGTACTAAATGTATAGCAGTAATTACTGAAAAAAAAAATCTTAAAATTGAGTTTTCTTCCTGAAAAGATTTTTTTTCCAATTCAAGCTTCCAAAAATCATTTTAATAAAATTGGCTAAATATTTTCTAGACCAAGTCTCAACAACGCCATTGTTTCACTGCGCATCCTTCTAAGAGCCATGCCAAAATGCCAGTGACTTTACCCAAACTTAAAAAAGCCACAGCAATAATGAAACCAAAGCTACAGCCACCCTCACTGCCATTCAGACAGTTAGAATTCAGGGTAGGACCTCCAGCAATTAATCTTTTTTTCCAAAAGCCGAATTTTCAGCAGGCACCTATTGCTATTTAAAGCCACCCACCAGCATCCCCACCAGGATGGTCAGAGGAAACCAGGTGCCATCGCCCACAGCACACTCGAAGCCTGAAGCCCCAGGAGATGGCAGCAGGAGTGACATGGCCCTGCGGGAGGGATGAGTTGGGGAGCAGAGAGAGAGGTGTGCTCCTTGCAGCAGCAGATGCCTTGCTGCAGCCTCATCCTGGGAGGAAGGCAGGAGCTGCACAGCTGCCCCTTGCAGGACAAGCACAGACTTCATGGATGACGTTTTTGGTTGGGGTCCCCAGTATTTGCTGTATTTACTCATCCTTCTCACAAGAACCCAGCCTGTAACACCTATTTCCCCCCAAAAATGCTATTTCCAAGTGACAAAGCCCATCATTTGTTGGGGCCGGGAGGCACAGGGTGCTGCACCCATGGGAGCACGGCACTGCTGCCTGGTGCACCCGCCTGACCTCCGCATCTGTCACCATTTTTGAGGCGATTACAATTTGGCCACCAAAAAAAACCTGCTTCGAGCTCCAATTTGGCAAGTAAGCCATCAGGCTGCAACTGATTTTGTGCTTTTTTAAAACTTCAGGGGGGTGGAAATCTGTCATGTCTCCATTAACCAGGAGCAGAAGAAAACTGCAGTAAAACAACGCTGGACTTGAAATCCAGCTCTGAATGAAATTGTAAAAGCAAGCCCTCAAGCGGGTAGGATCTGATTGCACACACGTATATGCTACAGCGAAGGAGAAATCCGGATGGTGCAGGAAACAGACCGACCTCAGCGCAACCCAGGGGGCTGCACAGCTTCCAGCATGGGCAGTGGCACCTGAGCAGCGCACTGCGGGGAGCAGCCAGACCTGGAAGGGGCACTCCTCCCTGATACCATCTCCCTTGTCTAAAAACACCATGAGCGAAGCAGCCACCGTCCCCAGCCTTTCCCTCCCTGCCTCTCCTGAGCCACCCCATCCCAATCCCGGAGCTTTTCTGGGGCAAATGCGGATTTTGAGTGGACTTTCAAAGAGGAGAGGCATGGTCAGCATGTTGCCTGCTGAAGCTGCTCCCTGGGACATGCCTAGCACCAGGCACGCCAGGAAGGTCTGCCCGGACAGTGGCCCACCGAGGAAGAGACCCACCTGAGCCCTGACCGCTGCAGGCATCAAAGCCCTTTCAAAGCCCAGCCCAGCTCTCGGGCAAACAATGCCTCGTTCCAACGGTCCGCAATTACGCATTTCCCCGATGGCTGCCGGGGACAACCGGGTTAATAATCCACTCTTTAAATACAGGGTAATTACATAGCTGCAGAGAGGCTCCAAATTATTTTATTCACTTTCATACACCTACATGATGAGTTGTTTCCTTTCCTACTTTGCGTTGGCTCCCTTTTCCTCTTCTTCTTTTCTTCCCTTCCGACAGCCCTATGACTAAACCTGAATAAAAGGCAGAGCACGCTTCAAAAAGTTTTTTTTAAAGCAAAACAAAACAAAACAACAAATACAGGAAAGGCCACGCTGAAACACTGCTGCAGGTCATTCCCAGCAGTGCCCGGAGCATCGAGGCAGGAGGCACCGCCACTGCCACTGAGGCACTGCTCCACCACCAGACCTCATCATCACCTCTGTCTTTGTTGTATTTTTGCTGCATTTCAAATGTTAAATCTTCTGGTTCTCTATCTAGCCGAGGGGTGGCTTTGGGGATGTCATTTCCAGGAGGACCCCACAGTTGGGGACAAGCACCAGGAGATGTGCAAGCCAAGGAGGCACCGCAACAGCCAAATCTGTTTTTTTCTCAGTGAGTGTAAAATGCTCACTCAGAGCAACGCTGCCCTGCTCACTTACTTTTCACACTGGGTTTGCTGTATGGACAGGGCTTGTAGTTCAGATTCAGGGAAGGGAAAGCAAAGATCCGGGACTGTTCCCCTTGGGAGCCCTCTTGCACCTTTTCCTTCCCAAAATGGATCCTCTGTGACTCGGCTACCAGCCTTCCCCTTTGGCTCACTTTCCTCTCACTTCCAAATTAATGGTATTTAGCCAGCAGCAAACCACCCTGACAAAGTGGGTCAGGGGAACCGCAGGTCCCCCAGAACAACCCCTCTGGCTGCAAATCACCGGTTCAGAAGGCAAAGGTTTATTCTGTCCCTGAGCAAGTTCAATGTCACCATGGAGTTGCAAGCACAGCAAGTGCTGAACCAGACCCCACATTTCGCTTTACAACTTGCACAAGCGACTGTTGGTAGAATTAATAAAATTTTTCTCTGCTTTGCAAATAGGACCAAAAGGTGTCGTAAAGTTGTCTGGTATCCTCCGGTTTATTCCGTCTCCTCTCCATAGTCGAGATATCCTTGAAGTTGAAAATGATATAATACTCAAAATATCTGGAGTTGGAGGATGTAAGACTTGCAAGGATTGCTACAGCTTTATTGCATTCCCAGGGCACGGAGAGTATTTACCATACATACATCACGTCAAGGAATGCAAAAAGGGCATATGAAAATTTCGAGATTCAAGCTCAGGAGTTTAAATTCACAGAAAGGAAGATAAAGAGTGGTTTTTCTTATTTATAGATTTGCAGATGAAATCCAACAAAACAGCCCTCCCCCCCCAAAACCCTCCTTTATGTCAGTAAGGCTGATTCAATTTCCCAGCTTGCAAGGTCTCCTCTATCCGAGTATTACCCGACCCCAATAACACACACTCTTCCAAGGTTAAGATCTGTTTCCTTACAATAATGCAGAAAGCTGTTGTTTCAGTTGCGGCTGCAGGATTCAGCTTTGAAGGACAGGTTAGTACCACACTACATTTAACTGGATTCAGTTCATCTGATTATACAGTGCCTTGCTTTCTGGAATATGTAATCATCTCTTTCTGATGACATTTTAAATATCCAACTAGACAAATAATTGCGGCAATAATTGATAGCTGAGTCAAGCTGGAAGATTATTGATTGGCACAGTACCCACTGAAACAAATGTTCATCTTTCAAACATTACAGTGAGGATGCTTAAATCTAACTTTTGCTGATAAATGATAAAAATTTGATTTACTGATAAAACCACTGGAAGAGAATATGCACTTCAGGATTTGATTACTTTGTGAAATTTTTAGAAGAAAAATTAGGCATCGGGATTTATATTCTATTTCACATGAATAATTGCCAAGCTAGGGATAAGGAGTTGAACATAAACACGTGCAGAGAAGTCTTCAAGAGTTGCCGATTAACTCTCTACCTTCCTGAATGCCCTTTATCCAGTGCCAATTGCTGCTTACGCAGGGCCGATCCCGCTGTCTCCCCGAGCATGGCCTGTATGGGTCTCGGTGCTGGTGGTGGGATTTGCATCAAGTGGGGAAGCTCCCTCGCCACTTTCTGGGCATCTCTGATCAGCCCAAAGCAGGCAGTCTAAACTCTTACCCTGCAGACGGAGCCAAAATGAGGTTTTGGTCTCATTTGCCGTGGTGTAAGTGAGGACTGGTGTCACCAAGACCTGCGGCACCGTGTCAGTGTAACAGCAGCACAGGCAAACAATGAGCTGCTGGGCTAAGGGAGAGGGACCACAGCAAGGCAAGGGCCTGAAATTAAAGAAAAGAACCCGAATATTTGAGGAGGGAACAATGCAGACAAATTTCAGGGTAGGAGATGAAAAATGCACTGCAATGTTTTGACTCCGAGCCATTAGGAGCTGACTGAGTCTCCCGACAGCTGCTAAAAACCAGGCGCTTGTTAGACCCGGGGATCAGCTGAGCCCTGACACTTACGGCATATGAGGGGGCTTGTCAAGCAGCCGCGCTCTGATTTACAGATCCTCAGTTAATTAGGAAGCCCTGAGATCCTCTGCCCATGCGGGTCACTCTCGGCAGTGCTCGGTGGTGTCCGGCCTCAGGAACGCAATCCCCGCCGCCAGCCCCGGCAGGAAGCTGCGAGTGAGGCTGCTGTGCTCGCACAGCGCGCTTCGTCAGCTGAAACAAAATGCTGATGAAATCTGCATCGCCTGACGCTATAAATAGCTCCAGTTTCAATTTATTCATTTTCTTTTCCCCCTGCCGACTGGATGGCACATCCAGCCCGGGACATTGGGGCAGCCGTTTATCCAAGCCTGTGCCAGCACAAAGCTCATAAGACAGGGAAGTGCTTTGCAGACAGTGAACTGCTCATCTCGAAACCCCAGTCCCGATCCCACAGCAGGCTGTGAACACTCTGCATCCCTATTTATGGTATTTCTTTCCGTCTTTGTATTTTTTCCCTCTCCCCGACCCTTGGTGCACATGAGCGCGTGCCTGCAGGCGCTTGCTGCCTGGATAGTAAAGGCAGGCAATGTGCAGAACAACGAATCCAGAGGGCAATTTTGTCCATCGCCACCAGAACTTGCTAACATGGGGAAGATGGGCGAGGAAAAATGGGCAGCACTTGCCCTGTAGTGCCAGGTGGAGAGCCAGTAGCCACGGAGCTGAGTAGAAGCCACTAACACATTACGCAGGAAAAATACTAGTTGGTACGGGCTGTGTGGGTGTGATGGATGGAGCAAACCTGAGACGCCACCAGCCAGAGAGGCTGTCCCTTTGTTTGGTCAGATGCCCCATGGTGTCCACAACAAGGCTTTGGAAACATTCACCAGCAATAGCTGCCATCAGCCTTTGCATGGGGTTCCAGAAAGACTCCTTTTTTGGGGACATCTCACAGCATTTCCCAATGTGACCAAGTAAGTGGGTGACCAGGGCCACGGCTGTTTCTTCAAATTACTCTCCAACAAAGTGCAGGAGAAGTGCAAATTAAAATAAAATCTTTTTTTTTTTTTTTTTTGCTTTTTCATATGCAAGTACCAAATAAAATGAGAAAGCTCTGTTTGGAACCACACGACAAACAGTGCAAGTCCCAGTGACAACCCAAAGGCAAAATGACAGACCCACAGTCACACAGGGATCCAGCAGCAGACACTAGAAAATTAACTCTCAGAAACAGTCTAGCATTGGCAGGGAAATGAATGAGATGATCTAAGAGATATTTTCCACCTCTAATAGGATTTGATGATGATTTTGCATAGGCTTTTGTGCTAGCCTGGCTTTTGATAAAGGCATGGTGTCTCTTTTCAACCCACATGCGAGTGCAAGATTAATAAGTTGCAAACTCGGCCCACCTCTGCTATAAATGGTTCCTGTGCATATAGGGGGGAAAAAAGCCAAGCTACGACTGATAAAAAAACACGGTTAACTGAGTCCGGCTAGTGTTTTTACACTCAAATCTTCAGTTATTAAGATATTCAGAAAGAAGACAAAACCTCTCCTCCAGCACCCAAAAGAAGTACTGGTTTAGAAGCCAGCGGGGGCAGCGATGTACAGAGCGTGTTCAGCTCAGGAGCTCTACCCCAGCAGATCCCCGTCCTTGCCAAAAACCCTGTGGAGGACCAGGGCTGGAAGCATCATGCCCACTAACTCCTAAAAAAATACAGGCAGCAAGAGGTGACTGTTCACCAATGCAGAAAGGGCAGAGCCCTTGCAGATGGTGAAGGCGCTCATTTGGGAAGATCGGGCTCGGAGAGGTTGCCCACTCGCGGTCTGATCGGCGGAGGATAACAGCAGAGGACTAGCCTCAAACGATGAATGAAAATTGTGTTGTTGGTAGGGAACATAATGAGAAAAAGAGTTTTTAAGTGTATCAAACGGATTGTAAAGAAGCCCATCTTTTTGCAAGATAAGCATTTTGTTGGAGGAAAATGCAATTAAATGTTTTAACTGCCAGCACTTAGATACCAGTAACAGCAGCAACAAAAAAAAACTAACCTAGACTGATTAAGTGAATAATCTCTGGCATATCCTGCATGGCCATACGATGACACCGCCTTCTTGGGCTGAACTCCCCCAGCCACGCTAAAAGTCAACCAAAAAGATGCATCGACATGGTGCATGCCTGGCCACTGGCTTGGGTATGGTGTTTTGGCCAAAGTGAGCCTTTCAGGTCGATTGCTGGTGGTGTCTGCTCTGCAGCCAGGTCCAGTGGGCGCCCCTGGTGGGGCCCAGAGCCGCGGGAGCGCGGCGCTGCACGCAGAGATAACGAGGTGGCAGCTCCTGTCCCAGAGCTCCCCGCCGTCGCAGTCACTGCCAAGCTGACAATACGGGCCGCTGGCTCAAACCGGACGCCACTTCCTGCTCCTCAGGCTTGGGAAGGCTGAATAGCTCTGGAGGTAAATGGCAGAAGTTTTAAGCCTCCCATTTTCCCATCTGCAGCTACATCTCGCCTTGCTTTTGAAAAACCACAGCCGGCCATTTGTGGTTGGAGTGGAAGAAATTGGCCTCACGTCATTTTTTAGTAATAACACAATAAAAGAGCAATAACGTTAATAACAATTAACACCGAGACGCTGCACTTAATTGCACGTCGAGTCCACAGGGCTCAGCACGCTTTGCAAATGACCATTACTGTCACGGAAAGGGAGCTGGCTGCTGCTGCAAAGGGCAGCAGCTCCATAAAGGACGCAAATTCACCTGAGCATCGCTTCACCCGCATGTTTTACCCCGTCTGGGGCAGGGAGGGAGATGGCTGGAGACAGGGTACATCTGAAATTGCCAGCGGGTTCACCTCATCGCTTCTCCAATGCCCTTGGCAATCCAGTTAAGATTTGACAGCATTTAAAGATGACAGTGCTGGAGGTAATGGGACAATGCCATAACAGGATTACAGGAAATGTGAAAGAAAGGACATACGTACGTAATGTCATTAAAGTAATGTCATCTATGAACAGCTTTTGCTTCCATTTCTGCTGACGAAGAAGTCACTATCACTTACACAACTCCTTTTAAACTCTGTTATTGCCCTAAATAGTTTACTTCTCCCTGGGAGAACCCCTTACCCATGCCGGTACAAACACTTTTGCCAACTTTCTGGCCAGGACCCGCGGTCCGAGGCAGAGCTGACAAGGGGCCAGGAGCAGGAGCAGGGCAGCATCCCCAAGCTGACCGCAGCATCCTTCCCTTCCCTGCCTCGCCTCCGCCCGGTGGCCCTTGCCATCAGTATTCCCTCTCGGTCCCGCCACAGCTGCCCCGACAGCCGCTAGCACAGCCTTCTCGTTGTCCCCCGCCAGAAGTGCTGCTGTGTGCCAAGCGACTGGCCGCGAACAAAAGCGTGTTTGACCAACACTTGTTCCCAAAACAAAACCCCGGCTGGAGGAGGAAGTCCCGGGAAGGAGGGGGAGCCGGGGCTGTGACGATTTTGGAGCCCCGGGACGCGCATTCCTGCCAGACAATGGTGTCTGGCCTCCCCATTCACCGCCCCACTGAAAATCCCCTCCTAAACGCCATGTTTATCATGGAGGCTAATGAGTGGAAGGGATGCCGTTAAACAGAGCCCGAGAGCTGCCCGTGCTGCTCCAAGGCCCAGGGTGGACGATAGGTGCCGCTTGCTGGGGACAAGCCCAGCGCCAGCCCCGTTGGGGACAGTCCCACTCCTCAAAACAAAGCACTTGTGTGGATTTTTTTATTAAAAAATAAAAGTTCAGAGGGTGAAAAAGCCCTCTCTGAAGTGGGGAAGTTACTTTGCTATGAACAGAAGCCTCCAAACGACTTGGGGAGGTGTATCTGGAGCTGAAGTTACTGCTGGGAAATACAGGGGCAAGTTGATTCCTTCTGCTTTGGATGGCTAAAGGTAATGGGCACGGAAATTCAGGGGGTGGTTCTGCTACCCCTTCTCGGTGATATTTACCCATCTTCTCTTTTTTTCTGAGCAAAACACTTCTTTTGAACTTTCCAGCCTTGCCTTAGATGACTCTTCTTCCTGAGCCTGGCGAAAGTAACTGTCATGTACAAGAGGAGCCTTTGCCCCCATCTATCTGTGAGACATTGGCATGTGAAGCCAGCGATTAGAGGAAACACCCTGCTCGGACAGCCGGCCCCCACCCTCGATAAGTACAGTTGAAAACCACAGGGGTTACATATTCCAGCTCGTGCGCTGCGTGCGAGCCCGACAATCTTATCCGTTAATAACCAGACGTGCAAATCTTCATCGCATTGAGCAACGTGACATCTGCCCGTTTAGGCAACGCGTCTAACAACAGCTGGGTTTGCGACAGGGCGGCCGGCTGGGATGTAGATGGTCACGGGGAAGCAGGCAGCCAATGTTGTGTTTTTGGAGTTTTTTAGCACCGAGATGGCAGCGGTCACCACATAGACTTCTGGCCCTTTGATTAACAGCTCAGTAACATCAAAATTCACTCCCCAAAGCAGGGGAAGCCATGGGTCATGGCACAGGCGGGATGTGGACACCAGCAGAAGGTCCTGCTGTCGCGGTGGCCACACGAGCGGGGACCTGAAGTTTCTGCTCTCCTGTTTCCCCCAGCAAAAGCCAAAGGCTCGTTTCCCAGCCAGCACGGTAGCCTGGATCCCCTGCTGCCAGACACAGCACCTCTGGCTTCCATTCAAATACAAAATGCTTCTCTCCTTCTGGAAAAGCATCGGTGGTATTTCCTTCTATGGGTTTACTGCAGGCTTCCCGTGGGCTTTGGTGGGAGCAGGACCGTACTGTCTGTCTGTCTGTCTGGCCGGGCATACATTACTAATGGATCACACTCGCAATAAACACAGATACATTAAAATTCCTCGCAAAGCCGTAATACTTGGCCCTCCAACAGCACTTTCCAGATGGCAACGAACCAAGCCCCGCAGAGTCGTCCCCAAGGAGGTGCACGTCACCGGCCCCCTTCAGCAGGTAGGGATGGAGAAATTAGGCAAACCAGCTCAGCTCCTTCTCCCCGGGCCCATGCTCAAGCACCGGGTGAGAAAAAGAAAAGCTCTTGCCAGGATTATAGGTTATTTTCTAAGATTTATTCACCATCTCGGCACCAAGGCTGCTCAGGGTGTATTTAGCAGAGTGTTGGAGCAGGGAGCACATCACCAGCCTGGCCAGGAAGCTCAAAACACCACGAACTCCTTGGTGTCAGACCCGCATCACCATTTCATGTTGGGTACAGCGACTGCATGAAGGCTCCATGCTTCGCCTTCAGGGGAGGAAGAAACTGAGTTACTGACTCCAGAGCTTTCTGGGCTTTTCTTTTGACATATGTGTACGTTTGGAGGCATATTTCTATATATTTCGTCTCTACCCTGCAGAAGTGCTTAGGCACGTACGCAGATAGCAGAGCTGGCGCCAAACCACAGAAGTGGGATGTAGATTTCGGCACTTTTCACCCAGCACCGGTGCTGCAGAGACATGCTAGGGGCAGAGCACGGGTCCCTCACCCTCAAGGAGGACTTGTTCCTTTGGCCTCCTCCAGTTCTGCTGCTGGCCTAGCTCCCAGCCCTGCAGAGGCCCCGTGGCAGACAGACGGACGTGGAGGACGCTGAGATCCGGGCAGCTGAGAGGATCTGTCCCCTTGCAGCACTTCCTGTGACACCGTGTGCACCTGCAAGCCCCGCTCAACACAGCACACAGATCAGACCCGCGTGGGCTCCCACCAGCCACAGGGAGCAAACTCAGCCGGTCCGTGTGCACGCTCCTTGCACTGCACGCCCCACATTTGAAGCAGCCCTGCTCTCTGCCTCACTTTCTCATCTTTCCTAAAGTGGAGCATTTAAAACCCCACCAAACCGGTGTGTCTCTGCAGCCACAGAGACGAGTGCCTCGTCTCTGCTGGCACTGGAGATGAGGATGTCTTTTGCCCGAGGGAGCAGCAACGGGGACAGTCGACCGCTTCCAAACCAGCCGCGCTGCCTGTGCAACACCAAGCACCACGCTTCCAGTCCACAGAGCCACACTACGCTCCGTGCACTGAGCTACGCAGGCTGCTTCTTTCATTCTTGTTTTCCTTTTGAAATTAATAACACCACTTTACAATTGCCCTGTAGCGGTTACCGTTTCCTCCTGCTTGCTCTGAAGCTGGGACATTGCAGTTGTGGAGCACACCCCAACAGCAAGCTAAACCAGAGCTTGTGGGGAAACCTGTGCAGCCCCCTGAGCCCCAGAGGCGTTTTTAAGCACAGAAAGCCGGCCCTCACCACCCTTGCCCTGGCACAGCACTGTCAGCATGCCCCAAAACAGCTCTGACCCCTCTGCACATCAGGGCCACCCCATCGCTGGGGACATGCTGCGGTTCTGAAGCAGGGTGTGCAGGTGAAGTTTCAGGAACGGGGAGATTCCTGCTAGAGCAGGACCCCAACAACAGGGCGAATGCCCCCATTATCTGGCTAACCACATTGCCACCCCACGCGTTGTCCGGCAGGCGATACTGGCCTGCTCGCCAAGCAGGGATGCTCCGTGCTGGGTGCTGTATGGGCAGTGCCACCGAATTAACCAGCTGCCACCAAAAACGGGGCTCTTTCCTCACTGGGAGCGGAGGGGATCACTGCAGCTGGGGCCACAGCTGAGGTGGCCTCGTGCTTTTGATGCTGTAGTATAGGAACGAGTCCCATGCAGTGGGCTGTCATGGCAGGGCTATCTGACATAACAGGCTGCTGGAGCACCAGCCACTGAACGTGAAATCTAGGAGGCCAGTGTGACACATTTAAAAATCATATACCTTTTTTTTTTTTAATTTAAATACTGGTAGACAGAAAATCCACAGTAATTTTCTCTCTTTCTTTGACCATGGATTGATACTCTCCTTTCCCTGGGGAAAAACAAGCCCTAAAACCACCCAAACGCTGCTCTGAAAGTAGAGCCCACTCCTTTGAAACCCCAAGAAATACAGCAACAGCTGCTGAGAATGCTCATTCTCCTTCCCTAAAAACCCAAACCCCTAAGCTGTGATGCTGAAGGACACCAGGAGGCCTGCAGCAGCTGGGACTCCAGTTTCACAACCTTGCAAACATTTTCTAAACCCCTAATCTTACAAATACGTCTGCAATAGGAGGCACAATCGCTCTCGGCGTATTGAAGCACCAGGCTTTCTCTGCCAGGGCTGGGGCAGCTACTGACATGCTCCAAATCCCTCCAGGACAGCCTCTCCTTTCCACCGGCAGTACTCAGTCTCTTCAAATAACTTTCATGAAGCCTCTCATCTTCTCCACCTGAGCCTCCAGCCCTCGCTGGCTTCATGGCTCTGGATTAATCCCTTGCCTTCACAGACGCACCTGCAGGTGACACCGCTGAAGACGCAGAGTTTGCGACGTGACACTCTGCGATGTGACAAAAAGATGCTGTGGCAACAATTTTGATGCCACAGAAGCATTTTAATTTGAAATGTACCATAAACAGCTGGACCAAAGCTTGGCTTAAGACTCAAAAGGGAATTCTGGAAGCACCTATTCGGGAACAGCTTGCACTGCACAAAGCCAGCAGGACTCTGCTGAAGCTGTGGAGTTACATCAATGATACAAACCCAGCATGATGGGGCTCTGTCCGAGCAAAACCAGAAGAAGAGAGCTAAGGAGGCCTCCAGCCCTTTGGAAAAAGCTGTAATGAAATTCCCCCTCTGAAAAGGAGCCCCAGCCTTGTGGGAAGACATTTAGAAGTGTGCACCCTGCCTGAAGTGGGACCAAAGTCACGTTTCCAAGCTTTATCCCAGAGCTCGCAGTGCCAGCAGCATCCTGTAACCAATACCACCAAGAGCCGAAGCTGAAGAAAAAACCACAGGCATCAGCAACACCAGGCTGTGCGGACACGTGGACTAACATCCAGCGAGAGGCAGGAGGTAGCTTACACTTTATGGCCAGTCCAAAATCACTTCCATTTGGCTCTGCACCCCACCCACACAAGCCAACACAAGGCTTCCAGCTCCTCACTTCTCCAGGGTGGTGACTGGTGTTTTCCTACACGGAGCCAAATGCTGTGTTCAGCTCAGGCCTCCCATGATGGGCTGCAGAAATCGGGTCCTCCCTGTGCACAGGACCCCAGGGAGGGGTGCCAGGGCAGGCTTAGGGTGACAATTTGCAGCCTGAAATTAAAATACAGCCTCAAAATGCGGAGAGGTACCTTGCTCAGCCCACAGCCCATGCAATCTCACCCCTCAGCTGCTCCCTAGCCAGCCCCATGCCACAGGACCGCGTAAATTCGGTGCTAAGCCCGAGCTAAGAGACCCAGCCGCTCAGCAGGGTTTATCAGCTCCGGCTGCACGGGCGCAGCACCCGCCCCGCTGCCGGATGGCTCGTGTCCAGCCAGCGCAGAGCGCAGGCACGGCTCGCTCTGCCGACGCCGGCGAAATGTATGCAAGCCGTAAGAAGTATGCCTCGGAAACCCTGGAAATGTGACAGCTTTTTGTGTTGTAATAATGCAATTCAAAAGACCATCGGAATTGTATAAATATTTGTACAGACACTTATCACTGCTGCAGTCAGATACTCAGTCCCTCTACATCAGCTGATCTGCTTGAAGTCCTCGCCTCGGTTTGCAGAAGTCTGCTAAACAAAATCACGCAAGCCCACCGTAATGATCTATAGAGTGTAACATAAAGCCTCTGTTTATATAAATAGTCTCCGTCCTCTCCCCTCCCTGCTTTCTGGGAGGCTGTCAGCAAAATAAAGTAAAAAGGAGAATCAGATTTCCAGCCGACCAAAAGAACACAGGCAGGAAGAGCGTTTTAGCCAAGGAATTAATTAATTATTATTAACTCAACGAATGCTTGCTAGGAAATGTTTGTACTTTGCAGCTGTAATTAAATATTCTCACTCATGCAGCCGTCAGAAATTAGTATTGCATTTTATCATCCAGATTCTTATTTTAAGCAGAAAATATATTCGCACTGAATTTTTCATTTTCTGCTGGCACAGGAAGGCAGGAGAAGGCCTCTTAATATTCATGCCCGTTTTCTTTCCTCAACAATTACAGATAGGTTTTTCCAGTGGCATAGGCAGCTTTCTCAACCAAGAGTGGCCCTGGTGCAAGCCCTGCCCCAGTGAACAGAGCGGCTCTCATTGCCCTGCCTCGATCCTGCATTAGCTCCATGAGCTATAACGTGGGTTTCTGGATGGGGCTGATGGGCAAGCGCCAACATTGGGCATCTCTCCCCTAAATCAGTGCGAAAACCCGCTCAAGTAAGGACTTGCCCACAGCACAGGGACTGCAACACCTACCTCCTAAGGAAGGACCAGTGTCTAATCCTTCCGTACCGTGCAACGCTTCACTGGGGGCCTATTTGCTTCTGCAAACTGCTCCCAACGAAAGGGCCTTCCCTGCACAAGGGCAGCAGGATCTGGCCCTAAGTCTCTGTGAAATGGGTCAAAGACATACAGGATTAGTACTAATTTGGGAAGAAAGCACCTGAGACATCCCGTAATTCCACCGCTAGATGTTATCGAATCTCCTCCCGGGGACTCACTAGGCCAAGGGCTTCTCACCAGCTCAGTAAGAAAACAGACGCCATTCACAGCCGATGGGTTCACTGCCAGAGCCAAGACCAGAGCTGTGGAGCCCCAGCTCCCCACCTTAGCAATGAGCCGCCAGACAATGTTGGCCTCACCTGCCTCCCCCGGCCCCGAACGTGAAAAGCAATGAGGCTCAGGTTCGGGGATTTGTTTTTAATCTTCTCTTTACCCTCAGATGGACACACGCAATCACTCCACTTTGTCATCGCAATCCATAGCTGATTTAGCTAATACTCCATTCCAGCAGGAAGCATCTTAACTCTGAAGATCTGGTGATTGCCCCAGCAATCAGTTGTTCAAATAGTTGAAAATTAAGACTATTGCACACAAAGTAAATTAAGTAATTTTCTATCCTCCTAGGGTCTCCCGAGTCTATCAGATTTCCCCCGACTGGTATGTCATGCTGCCTCATTACTGTAAAGAAAATACAGCTCCGTGAGTCCGTTAAGTGGACTCCCCTTAAAGACTTGGGAAAAAAACAGATCTGAGCCAACACAGATCCTGCTGCAAACGAAACGAAGAGCAGAAAACTGTTCGCAGCGCATGGTTATCTGCTCCCACGCTCAACTCACCCGCCTTAGGCCGCATAAACCCCTGGGCATCCCCAAAAAGGGTGCATGAAGCCGTTCTCACCCATATCAGCTCTGTCAGCCATAGCCCAGACTGCAACCAATTTGTTGCAACGACGTGAGTGGAAGCAGTGTGAGGAAAGATGCCCGTTTTCCTGCAGTCTGATCCCAAAGCAAGTACCAGCTCAGCATCCTTCACGCAGCGGTCCTACCTCAGTCTCATTCCTAAAACAAGCCAACAAGCCAGGTTTTGGGCTGTGACTGATCAGTTTTAAGAAGTGTTTTGAACTCGCTCTGCAAACATTCCTACTGCCACGCTATCAGATGCACTGTTAGCTCTAGCCATTAAAATAATCCTTCAGCCCTGGGACAGGGCTGCGCAACTTCATGCCGTTCCCTGGATCACTTCCACCCTGCCTCGGACATCTCCAAGAGATTTTGTTCTCAAGCCCAAACACGCTGGGCTCATTCCCAAGCGTTTGGAAACCTCGAGCCAAGGAGTAAGTCCCCAGCACTACGGCCATCACCTGGCAGCCGCTGCTGTGGCTTCAGTTTCTGTTCAGCCTTTCCTTGTAAGCCTCTGGTTTCGCTGCTCATAAGGCTGGAAATTTTTTCTTCTTTGCAGAAGCAACTCTCCCTGGTCGGTCTCAGGCCAGAGGTGAGCTTTAGTAAATCATGTAGGAAAAAAAAATAATCAGTCGGTTATTTTCAACTGAAAGAGAAGGGATGGGAAAACCCCAGCGGCAGAGCTTTTTAAGACACTTGGTCACAAAATCAGCCGAGGAAGGAGTGAGCGGCTGCCCCACGCTCGCATGCAAATCAGGCCCTTCAAGAACGGGTGCTCTGCAGAGCGGTGGGGAAAGAGAGAGGAAAAGAAAGCAAATGCTATTAGCAGAGCTAAATATTTTTGTGCATGCTTCAAAGCACGTTCAGGAAGCACTCTGGGCTGCATTTTTAGCAGAAGGCAGCTGGCCCGTGAGAACAGGCCCCACCGTGGCGGTCCACCAGGATGCCTTTCTTCTGAAAGATGGAGGAGAAAGTGGAGGTCTTGGGTACTTCTGTCCTGGGGGCTCGCGAGAAAAGTCTGGTTGTCCAAAAATGCCAACTACCACTGCCCAAATTGTGAGGCCAATCACTGGGAACTCCGGACTGGGCCAGTGCTCCCGCATGCTCTTTATGCACACATCCTGACCCTCTAACTTGTCTGGCTTATGCCAGCACAAACCACGGGTCTTCTGCTCCTCCAGGCTCGGGTCTTGTATCTGGCCTCAACTCCAGCCATTGGTGAAGCCACATGCAGGAAAACCTCTCACACAGGCATGGAAATCTCCTGCCTTGATCAGGAAACTTCACTACTCAGTCTCCACAGATAGAAAAATCCCTCCCTTTCATCTCTCCAACCGTTTTGCATCAGCATGGGGACACCGCTGGCTGTACCTACAGCAGCATTTTCGCCTGGAGGAGATGCCCTGGTTGGCCCCATGTACCGTGTTTGGGTTCAGTGCAGTGAAGAGTCGGTGTGCATGTTTATGAGGTGCTTTGCAAGGGAAACTAAGTGGAAGGCTTCACCCCGGAGCGTGCCAGACGTGCTCAGAGCCTCGCTGCAGGCGCCAGTGCCCGGAGCAGTGACTGCTCCTGCCGGCACTCTTGAACGGGTTTGGTGGGGACACGTGGTTTGGGCCACCAGAGCATGGCGAGGCACAGGCAGCGCCGCTTCCACTGCACCAGCTGGCTTGCTCATGTTGGTGCGGTGTCTTGTAGTGGGTCCTGGGTGTACAAAAGGCCACAGGATGAAACTTCAGTCCAAGCAAAGCCCAAGCAGAGAAGCTGCACGCTGCAGAAAGCAACAAAGTAGGACTGGGGAGAGGAATATGGCCACTCCTCAGCCACCTGGGTGCTTCAGAGGTCTGTGGTCACCTGGAGCTGCTCATTATTCCTGCTGCTCTCAGGCCCCCGCCTCGACCCCTCTCTGGGGATGAGTATTTGCCTGGGCATAGTCAGCAAAGGTGGATATGGAAATAAAAGCCACCCTCAGCTGACCACCCCAAACCGCAGAAGCAGCAGGAAGCCCCCCAGCCCCCAGCCATAGATGGCCAACCCTGGCACAGAAATGCAGCACAGGCAGGACCTATCCTTTCGTTACCCCTTATCCTTCTTTCAGCCCTGATAAAAACCAACCTATGACCTCCTGCTCCTTTTATTTATATTAATATTTTCTTTTGAAACCAGGCTTGCTCAGTTCTCCGCATCATGAAATGAGCTGCAACGCAGGGTGGGCAGAAAGGCTGTCCGTCACCTTCGTGTTGATATTTTGCTTGGAAACAAGTGCATTCAGAAGCTGCAAAAACAAACAGCGTAAGAGCAGTTTCTCCTGTCCTCTCCTAACCAAGCCTGTTGTATTTGGGCACCATCACACGGAGGAATTTTCCCTCTCCCCATCATAACAATACATTATTTGGAAATGTTTACGCTGAGGATTAAGCCTACATCTGGGCCGAAGAGCATGGCTCATTCACAGCTTCTGCTCGCCATCCCCGTGGGTCAGGAGCCCACCGCACCCAACCAGAGCTACTTTCCCACAGTGGCGTGCCAGGTCCCCGGCTGTCCTGGTGGCAATGCTGGCTGGGGCTGGCAGCTCACGGTCAGAGCCCGCAGGTAAAATCCGGACCAGCAGCTGACAGGCTGGGGAAATCACTTGTCGGGTGCGTGAGCAAGAGGGCTTGGCTTCAGCTGGACAAACATCTTCTCCACGTGGGCTCGCGCACAGCCCTCTGCCCTCTGCGGAGCGCCAGCACAGGCTCACACCAGCCCTTATCTCGCCATCAGGGCTTGTACGGGCGGGTGTTTCTCCTCCCCGTGCTGCGCCTCTCCTGCGCAAACACTCCCCTCACCTGAGCGAGAGGTGTAATGCTGCCCTCCAACCCCGGCGCACAGGATCAGGCTCTGGTGTGCGAATAACTCACGGCCATCTGCCGCGGGAAGGGGTGATTACAGCCCCAACCGAAAGACACTCGGTGGCCGAATGCGGCATCAAGCATCAGCACAGCATGGGCCAGGGCAGAGCTCGCTGGGGAGGGATGCAGCAAGGGTTAGCCCTGCTTCAATGCCACAGCCGTCAGGGCTGGAAACTGCCCGAACCCCTCGAGGCAGGTCCCCCCACGGTGATCCTTGTCTGCTTGAGTTATTCTCACTCCCAGTCTGAGACCGAGCCCCAAGCGGCCGGAGGCTGTGGGAGGGAGGACAAGGCAACAAGGAAACGACTCGGAGGCTTTGTTCTCCGTGCCCTTGGCCTGAGCCCAAGCCGCGGCTGGCCAGGCCGGTGCTGGTGACCTTTGCTTTAACACAAAGCGGTGTTTTCTCTCCTTTGAGCGCCGCGTTTCCCTGCAGTGCCCGCGGAGAGGAAGGCGCTGGCACCTTTGCTGGCACTTGGTGAAGCCACACTTTGGGCACCGGCGACACCAGTGACCTGCTCCCCTCACAAAAACACTTGATAGAGCTCCATTTCTCCGTCAGCAGGCTTGAATAACATTTTAAACGCCAAGATTTATTCACAGACACTTATAAATGTATTCCATTATAGCCTTTGCAAAACTACATTTCAACCTAAACATTCAATTAATGTAATTAAATTGCTACCTGACGGTATTATCTAATTTAACTCCGGATCTGTGCTATTGAAAAGCATGTGTCTTTTAGCACTCCGACTGGCAAGACATGTGATAAACAGACCTATAAACATGTTGGCTCAACTGAGCTGTTTAAAAATAAATTAGCAAACTATAAAAATAAACAGTAACATACATATGTACTCAATTATGAACTAAGTCTAATTTTTGTTCTGAAATAGTCTTTGACCTTAGTCATAAACAAGCACTATTAAAAAAACATAATATCTCAACAGACAGAAGGGCAGGGATTAAACGCTCATTGAGCGCAGCAGAATGCAAAATAAGGGATGAAAAGAAAGAAGAAAAGAAAGGAAAGGGAGGAAAAAAAACCCTCACCCTTTATTAAACACAGAAACCTACACCGACTGCAAGTGTTTATGTTGATTAAAGCTGCTTATGTTAGAGCCGAAGAAGCCAAAACCCAGCGAAGGGCTTTGGCTCTTTCACACGGTTAAAAACCGTGGCCGTCAAGGGGAGAGCAGCCGGGGCGAGCCTGCAGTGCTGGGAGCCATGGTCCCAGGATGTCGGACCCGTCCCATGGATCTGCCCAGGCACAAACCCCGCTACCGTCTTGCGAGGCCGCAAGCATCCCGAACACATGGCCGAAGCCATGTGGGGACCGTCCTCGCGCTGAGCTGGGGTGGAGGGGGAAAAACAAACAAACAGATTTGTAGGGCTGAGGAACAGCGTCCGGGCCGTGTTTTTCCCATTAACCTCGCGCTCCCAGAAGAAAAGAGCAAGACACCATGTTACGAGTGCCAGCGCTATTATATTTTCTGCAGGAAGGAAGGAGGAAAGGAAGGAAGGACGAAAAGTTGAAGCACCACAAGCACGTTTTGCACCCTATGTGGAGACTTCTGCGGCATTCGGGCTCCGTGGGCCCTGATGTCCCTGCCTTTACGAGTCAAGGCAGCAGCCGCACGGACCCATGCACGCACGCAGGCAAAACTCGCCAGAAACCCAAAATCCATGTTTCACAAACAAAAGCAGTTGAGCAACTGCTGAGCATGTATTCATCGCAGAGAACCGACCTGAAACGCCGCCTGCCCGAGGGCTGTCTACCAAAAACCTTACATAAATAAAAAATAGCAGCAACTCGTGTTCATCGACGCACAGGCTGGAAAACACGCCAAGGACGCAGGGTGGGCACGAGGGCCTGGAAGAAAGGCTTCGCCCCTGGCCAGCCTCTGCGCAGTGGTGAGACACGGAGACCCAGCCGTGCAGTCGATAACGACACAGGCTCTGACATTTCCACAAACGAGAAGGGCTGAGGGTTGCTGTGAGACAAACACCCGTACCGCGCGTTTTTCAAGGGATGCAGCCTGGAAGGGTATGTGTGAGCCAGCCACGGCACGTGGTTTTCGAGAGGACCTCAAGGCTGGCAGAAGCAGGATGATGGAGAGCATGTGGAGCTTCCCCACGCAATGGGAGGGGAGGAGGATGGAAATAAAAATGGACTGCACTGGCTTTTTGTTTTATTGGGAAGACCACGAGGTTCAAGTGGTGCGGGAGGCATCGTCAGCCTTCGCAGTCAGCAGGTTGTCATCCTTGGGCATCGCTGCGGGCAGTGGTACCTGGCCCCTCCAGCACCACTGACACTGCCAACAAACCCCAAAGGATTTTCCTGAATTTCTGCAGCACAAACACCACAACCTGCCCTCCTCCACTCTAAGGGGTCCGCACAAATCTCCTGTGTTATCGCTGTTACATCCAATCTTTCCAAAGCAAAAGGCCCTGCTCTGTCTTTCTGCTTTGCTCTCCATGCCCTTGGGCCAGCTTCTGCTGCAGGCACCAAGTGTCCATGCCCCTGCAGATCTCTTCTCCTCTGCAAACTGTCCCACACCACCTATGGATGGTCTCTTCTAACTCCTCCAAGATGGAAAACACCTGAGCCGTGGCCACCACCACCCCTGCAGCATCTCAGGGCCACCCAGGAGCTCCCAGAGCATTGGCCAATTCTCCCCTTTTCTTCCTTTTCCTCTGCAGCCCGCAGCTCACCCTGCTCCCCAAAGATGCGTTCTCCGACGAGTGCCGACAGGACAGGATTGCAATTAAAACAATGTGCCTGTTTGGAAATGAATGCCGTTTTCTGATCAGCCTCCCTGCTCTGTCACGAATAAAACACTCACAGATGCTATTCACACAGACATAAAGTGCTAATGGCTACCTGGTAACATGGTTCATCATGCTAATATTTTAGCTCTGATTCTGACAGTTCCCTTTTTGTTATTTTAAGCTAACGAAGCTCTAATCTGGGTCGAAACTGAAGGCTGTAAGAATATGCATGAACTGCCCAAACACCAGCAGCGTTTCCTCACACGTTGCACCATGTCATGGACACCGTCTCCTCCCAGCCACGCCAATTTCCAGGCTGTAACAAGTTGGAAGTGCAGGCGCACAGATGTGGGCTGGAAAGAATGGCAAGCTGCAAAAAAATGCATTAGGCACATCTCCGCGCTCCCCTCCATAAGCAAATATTAATACTGGTGGAATCAGTGGAGGTGCAGCAGGTGGAGAACTGCTGGTGTGGAAGAGGAGCTGGCTCCTCTGTGACTCAGGACAGCTCGGGGGAAAGCGGAGATCTGATTTTCCGTGGAGCAGAAGAACAGAAGCTCTTTGGTCTCCAGAGCTCCGGAGGCCTGCAGAGATGCCCAGCAGCTTTCAGCACGCACAGAGGGACACTTCCTTTTTCCAGTTTTGCAGTTGTTGATTATAGCAAGTGAAGAGCGCTAACAAGTTTTACTGGGGCATGTTACATGGAGGTTAAGAAACACAAATTATCTGATGCAATAATCAGCGCCGTACAACCTCCCAAGCCCCGTTTCAGGCAAAACACACACAGGTAAGCAGAGCAGATGGGTGTAACCTCAAGGGAGAACCGGAGATGGACCAAGGCCGTGATGCCACAGGAAAGACAGGAGAGCACAGCAGGGGAAGGCAATCCCCCACCTGCTTTGTTTCTTCTGCTCTTGCAAGGACCCTGCACCGGCCAGGCCAGGAACAGGAAACTGGTCCAGACCAACTTCTGCTCTGCACCGGTGTGGCTAGTCTTATCTGTTACAAAAAAGGTTGTTGCGCAGAACAAGTAGCCGAGGCAGATCTCTATTCGCTACGCTGAATCGCAAACGTGGGCAGGCTTCACCATCTGCACCTCGTGCACCTGTCTCTTGATAGCCACTGTCACCAAGGGCAGCGTCACGAGGTGTTGAGGCTGGCTCCTCTGCACAGCACATGTGCCCCGGCGGTGCAGCACACAACGGCGTGCATAGCACTGACATGCAAAATAGGTGATGACTCCTCTAGCTGGGGCAGAAACTGGCGACCACTGCGGGGCTTTCCTGTCCTTGCCTCTTCTCCGGTGGCCATGGCCTCCTCCAGCTCCTCCGCCTCCAAGGGGAGGCTGCCCCATCTATCTACACGCTGGCTGAGTGCAGGGGAGAGACCAGAGAGCGAACCTCTGCATTTCTAAGCTCCCCTGGGGGTCATTAGCCAGAGGGTGTTCACTGCAAGCCAGCCCCCCGTGCGAGCCTCGAGCCTTGCTGTGCCCATGAAATGGGATGAAGAGGCGGGAAGTGTGCCGGTGTGGAGAGGCTTCCCAGCAGCCCAGGCTGGACAGCACGAAGCACGGGAGAGCAGATAGCATTTCCAAGGGAGTCTAAGATAAGAGGAGGTGGAGTTTCCTGATAAAGAGGATTTCCCTGCTCAAATATCAAAGGATTCGCACGAAGAAAAGGGGGGGAGAAGGGGAATTACATCAGTCTGAGGCACACTTTCTCTTTTAAACTCTGACCTTCCATTGTCTGCCTTCTTGACTAGGATTTAAAGGCCCACTGTGCGACCGCGTTACATGGCGCGATCCAGCAAGTTGGTGCAGTGGCGGCACCATGGGCTTTCCGCTGTACCAAAGCTTTGGACGCCCCCTCGCCCACACCAGACCTTCAGAAGGTGTTGAGCCAGCTCAGGTAAGTCGTTGCTTTCCATCAACGCCCTCTCAAACCAGAGCTGTGGCACGCCCTGCTGATTCCCACTGGCTGGGCACGTTTTCCAGCGGGGCAAGGGTGGGAAGGTGGAGCCGGGCTCTGCGGGAGGAGGCGCCCGCGCTGCCCTCGCGCCCTCAGCACCTGCCCATCCTCTCCTGGCCCTGCAGGCAGTGGCCTTCCCGTCCCAAACACAAACAAATGGGTGGAGAGCAGGTGGCAGAAGCGGAACATATGCCTAAAATGGTTAGAGTGATCTATGAGCGTCTTTGGGTTATAACGTTCCATTAACGTGACATTTATGCGTGGTAATATAGCACCGCTCACTTAGGAGCACCTATCTCAGCCCGCTACGTTTTCCTGAGCGCAAGAAATGAAGCGGATCATCAGGAGGGCATCGGTGTGGCCAAGGACCCTACGGACCTGCTTGCCGGGGCAGCCTGAGCGCAGGGGACAGGTGGGACGGAGGTGGCAGCATGGGACGGAGACAGCCGGGTACCACAGCGGCTGGTCCACGAGAAGCAGGGGGGCACAGGGAAGGAATAAGGGGCAGCGCATCAGGGAGCAGAGCCATGGAGAGCCATAAACAGGGAGAAACAGGAGCCTAAGGAGAAGGTGAAGCTCCCAAGAAGCAGCACCAACGTGAGCTGGTGACGCTTTCACCCATGTGAAGTGGCCAAGCTGGTCAGCCCCTCTCGGGGCATGGCGACCCCAGAGGAGCAGCCTGGCTGTCATCATCCACCCAGCGATTGTCAGCCTGGTTTTATAGCGGCCAGCGCCATGCTTTGAAGCTGAACGCACCTTTAATGTCACACGGGCCTAATAAGGGCTCACTTTTGGTTATCCTGATTTATAAACATCACCGAAATGGACTGGAGGATGGACCGCCTTGCAACTGCAAGCTTTCGTTATTCTTAGCAAATGACTTGTTTGCAGCTTCTGAATTGTCTAATTTATTTTGCCCCCACGTTTTGGTCATTCATCTCATCTCTTCGTAATGGCGCTCCGAATGCTGACACTTGGGGAAATGTCTAAAATGCTGTAACCCTTACACGGCCCCGAGGAGGTGAAAGGACCAAGGGCAATTGCTGAATCTGCCCAGAGCCAGGGAGGGATAATCCATCTCCTCCTCCCTCCTCCCCGCCACCAGCACCGCTCACAGCTCACTGGATTGAGAGAAACACTGAAGGAGACAAGTCGGGATGCTTGACCAGCGTTGAGAGCATCACTGCCTGCACACGGTGACCAGGGGGTCCCCTGGCACCCTCTGCTCATCCCTGCCCGCAGCAGACAGCATCTGAGAATGGCAGTGGGCTGTGGCAGCGCACAGCAGGGCCGCAATACCAGCCAGTGCTACGCAAAGCCGGTTGAGGAAGGGCTCTGGCAATGCCATCCAGAGAAGAGGGGGAAAAAAACCCTTAAGTTGGCACGCTTGGTGTCTCAGGCAAACGGAGAAGGAATGAAATCAGGATCTGGAGCCCGCTCCAACACCCAAGTCAACAGAAAGAGTTCAGTGGATTTTGGCAGTGCGTTTCATCATTTAAGCTCACTCTGATTAGGAACTGAACAACTGAAGGCATTTCACTTTGCACTCCTTGCAAATGCAGCTGACAGCTCGCAGCATTTAGGAATAAATGCAGAAAGTATCAGAAGGGGCTATTAGTAGCCTCTTGCGAGATCCCTAGAAATCTACAAGAGGCACCCAATGTCATGGGAAAAAGCTGAGAACACACAAAGCATCACCGAAGGACAGGCGGAACAAAGAAAGAACAAACTACCACCAACAGATTAAATTCATGCCACCGTATTTTACCCACATTCTGCATTGTGCACTGCTCAGGTACCTTGAAATATGTGCATGCAGCCAGAGCCACGACACCAGACCCTTACAGACGCGAGAGCTGCAGATTAAAAACATGTTGGAACGCTTACTGTGCCCAGTGCCAAAAATGTGTCTCTAACCTGTAGGAAGAAATGGGTGTGGAGCTCCTGATAGAAAGATCAGTGTGCTCACATGGTACAAGATCCCCTGCCTTTGCTTCTCCCTAGTGTGAAAAACAGCCACAAAAAGATGACCGAGCAGTCGTTCCACCTCCCTGCATTTTTTTTTTAAAGAAGTACATACAGCTGGATGGGAAAATGAGGTGGGAATCACTGAAATTGCTGCTGGTTTGTGAGGAAGAAAGCCACTTTGCCGCAGACCGGCTCTAACCGCTGCTCCGGGTGCTCAGCAGAGCCTGGCAATTGCTGCTTCTTTTTGGAGACCCAAGTCACATCATGTGTGGTACTGAATCACTCGGAGCAGACACAAAAACGTCCACAAAGCCCAGAAGTATTCCGTCCAACTCAAGCTCAATTTACAGCTCGCTAGACTTAAGGGTGTGTTTGAGCCGCTCTTTGTTGCAGAGTTTTGCGAAGGTCTGTTCTGACTTGTCCCCTGCATGGTTTTGCAGTAATTCTTGATACTGATAGTCAATTACTTTGTTCACATCACTCAGACGCTGTGTTGTTTTTTCTTCTTTTTCTTTTTTTTCCCCCCTTCTTAACGTGGCTAATCCAGGAAAGACAACACAGAGCTGAAGCACTGCTTCAAAGGGTGCAAGCGTGAACTCCCAGCCACCCAGCCAAGCCCAGCACTGGTCAGAAAGCAGCCAGCAGAGCCAACCGCCCTCCTCGCCTTTCCTAAAATGCCCGTGGGTCCAGGTCCTGCAGCTTCCTTTCCTGACAGCTAAGCACTTACCCAGGTAATCTCATTACAGCCATTGTTCCATGAAGGTTAATAAATACTTCCCGGGATGAGTAAGGGCTCCGCAATCTGACCCTAACGCAGCAGAAACGACTGCTTAGGGCCAAATCTCCATACCCATATTATGCTGAATGCCGTAGCCCTCTGTGAGCAGAGAAGCACAGCACCAAAATAAATCTGAATGCTTGCAAATAAGGTGTTGGCCCCACTTCTGGCCTCAAGTTTTTATGTCACCAGCATTATGATTGCTCTGAAAATTAGCAGATGCTACCAGTTCCTAGCAAACACATGATGAAATTATTCTGAAACAACAGCGAAAACAAATTATACAAATAATAAAATTCAGGGAGATGCCTTTCTCTCCAATTTCAACATTTAGAAAAAAATAATTACAGGTTTTTGTTAATTTAAGGAAACGCTTCACTTTTTCTCCCATCAGACATGAGGTGTGAATTATGCAAACACTATTTGAATGTGACCGCATTACATATTGTAGCCCTAACAACTAATGCAAATTCAAGAGTTGGGGAATCAAAAACTGGGTTTCCACGAGCTTCTTAGAAAGAGCAGCAGCACCGAGCCCACAGCCCCATGGCCCCAGACACCAACCAGTCCCTCCCCTGACTGCCAGAGGCACGCAACACCCCAAAAAGGGGGCTGTTGGCGGTGACACCCATCTCAAAGCAACGCTGCCTGTTGGTGGGTTGGGGCAATGAAGATTCTGAGATATATCACCTGCTTAGCACAAAATTCCTGTTGGCCAGCCACCTAGAGATGAAGGACACTTAGAGATGTGCCCAGAGATCTATACGCAACCACAGACCTGCACAGAGCAAGCGATCCTGACATGACACCGCTCTGAAGAAGATAATGCGAGCAGGCAACCATTTTTCAGCGAGGCTGTCAGACTGTTGTGCAGTCATTCATAATTTAAACCTAAAAACCTTCATGTGAGGTACACGTTATAATTAGCGCAGGGCTTAAAGAGCATTTTCCATTTGGCTTCCAAACAGAAAGTCCAGAGAAAGAACTGCATGGAAATAAAAGGAAAGGTGTTTAGATTTTGGTGCAGTGACCAAAAGTTTTCTGAATTTCTCTTCTCTTTTTGCCAGCCAAAGCTGCTCCTGTATTCACCCCCAGGTGCACCTCCACCACACCACGCTTTCCAGTGCAACTACTACCTGCTAAAAAAATCTAATTTTTCAGATGAACACACTGCCACATGCTGAAATTCAGAGACCAAATCCCACACTTCCCACAGCAAAACCAACACCATGCTGAGCTGCCTTATTTGTGACCCTCCCAAGGCCCCCCGGTGAATTAGGAGCAGCACCAGGAACAAAACTTGGGGCTGCACTCCCAGCCTGCATGGCCCGAGGCTGCAAGGGGAGAAGTGACCTCCTGTGCTGAGGCTCCTGGAGCAGCTGTGTCAATCTCCTGCCACTGTGCCAACCCCACATCAAAAAGATGACAAATTTAATGGGATGATCTGTCTGAATCCAAAAGCAGGGCTAGGCAGAGAAACCGAAGCTGTTTCCATTTTGCTTTTTGCCCAAGAAAAGGCTGGCTCCAGAGCTGGGGCTTGGTGGGTCTCCCAACCCCTGCAAGACCATCCGTCCTCCCTTAGGTGTGGAGGCACCCGGACAGCACCCACACACTGCCCTGAAATGCACCCTGCACACAACCAAACCACAGCTGCAGAAGACAATCCCACACTGGGAGGCAATTAAATGGGAAGGACAATAACGAGCAGGGTGTAGCTGGGCAGCAATGGAGGAGTCAAGGCGAAGCACACCAGCACACCGGCGCCATATGCCGCGTGGCTCGGCCCCCACAAGCTCACAACGTGAGGTCGCCCTCGGCAGCGATTACCTGCAACGGACCTGGCCAGGTGCAGGGGGAGAAGGTGTGAAAGTGTCTCCTTGCCTCTCCACGGTGCGGTGTGGCATCCCGCCCCCAAAACAGGATGTTCAGCCTCCACCTTTCTGCTGCTTTCCAAGATGAGATGTGTCTGGGCAATCCTAGACAGGCAGAGCTGTAACTTTCACTAGCAATATATCACACAGAAATCTGAGCAAGTAACTCCCCTGCACAACTTTCTGTCCTTAGGTGAAGGTGTCAATTGGCCTCAAAGTAGGCAAACTGATGCCATGATATACAGGACAAATGAAATTTCCTTCTGCCAGTCATTGAACTAAAAACCCTAAGAAAAGCTACCAATAAATCCAAGAGGATTTCACTTTAATTCGGCAATTACCTTTTTTAATACCTGCCTGTTCCTGCTCACTCCCCCCCCAGCTTTGCCTCAATGCAACGTGCGAAGCAGTGCATCCCACCCGCACCAAGCTGCACCTTGCACTCCTGCCTCGGGAAGGATCCCCACCACTGCGGGATGTGGATACGGTTGGGCTGATGTCTGCCATCAGGAGGGCAAGGTGCCAGCCACCCTGGAACACTATCAGCCTGCTAAAGAGAAAAAAATCTCCTGACATTAGCGGCCTTGCCTATTATTGGCCAGCCAGCCTCTACCCTTCCCTTCTTGAAGAAGGTTATTAAGAAAGCAGTTTTGGAGCAGGTCCAGCTGCATCTTGATCTTGTGAGGTGTCTTTGATCCCTATCAATCTAACTTTAAAGATAGATAGAGGCGATATTAGATCTGATGTCTAAGAACGCCCTTCAAGCAGAGGATGTCAGAGAGATGTCTCCCACTGGGTCTTTTTTACATCAATAACTGGCCCAGAAGAACTCGGTCTCTGATACAGACCCTGTCTGGAAGCCCCTCTCCCCATACTCTTCCACTTGGCGTGACCGTCACTCATGCCAACGAACCTGCAGAAATGGTTAGTTTTTAAGGTGATCACACCTCTGACCGATTTCTGGATCTGCAGAGGACATGCCATGCCTCCAACCTCCCTGACATACACCCGCAAGCCGATGCCTGCAGGGCCACTTCCAGCCCATCTGTGCCATCAGCCCCTGATGGTATCAACGCCAGATCCCATAGTGAAGTGCTGGACCCCACTGGTGTCCTCACACCCGGAGGAAGGCTCCAGGACCCGCGCTGGAGGACCAGCCAGCTTTCACCTGATGTGTTTTTAGGGCAGAACGTACTTTAGCAGAGTCTTCCTGTAGGCCTGTCACTTTTTAGCCAAAAATAATTGACAGAAACGCGCCTGGAAGCCTACGAAATGGATTGCACCAACGAACTGATCAGTAAGTAAATACTATTTATCCCGTGCTTTGCACCGAGGACAGGCACACTAAGATCACCACAGAAGAGACGAGCACTGGTTTTGTGCACTCGCTCGCCAGATGTGAAACACTCTCTGTCACAGCGACCGCTCTGGCTGGAAGGGACATGGCCAGGCACGACGCTGGGGACACCGGTGCACACTCTTCCTCCTGGTTTTATGAACCTAATCCCCGAACTGTCACCTGCACACGGAGACCCTCCAAGGGAAGGGGAGGAGGGGAAAACCAGCCAGGGCTCCCCATCCTCGCCGGTGCCAGATTACATTTCCACAGCAGCTGCTCCTTTTGTCTACTTCCAGTAAAGCCAAACCAGCCTAAAATTCAATTTAATCTGCTGTAAACCCAAGTGTCAGGCACTTAGATGGCAGCTAAAAGCGCCACTCTCAGATAACTGAGTGACACTGGCTAATAATAGCCTGCGCATTAGGGGAGCCGGAATGGATATTTTGTGTAACCAAAGAGGAACTGGTGCCTGGGAACAGCCCAGGCTGGCCAGCCCCAGCCCCAGCCCCAGCCCCAATCCCAGTGCCAGTGCCAGTGCCAGCCCCGCTGCACACCCAGTCCATTTGCAATTAGCTGCACTAATACCACCAGCGACCTCTTTCAAGTCAGGAGGCAACAATAGTCGTGGCTTTTGTTAGCAGAACAAAATGCCACCCTTTATAGCCCTGCAATATTGTTCTCCCCCCACCAGACCGTTCCCACTGGGATGCTGTTTAACCCCCAGCAGGTAGCCCAGGGAGGGACTGGGCAGAGCTCCCTTCCACCTCCCCTCCTGGTGTCCCTTCGTTTGCGTTGAGGGCACCAAGCAAGCCCTTTATGACTGGGGACACACGCATGAAAGAAAGCTGTCCTCTGGCAGGCTTTTCCACCATCCCTTTCTGAGCATCACGCTGCCAGTGGGAAGCACCCGCTGACCACCCACTGCTTTACAGAGGCAGCCTTCCTCTGTCCTACCTTGAGAACAATTTAGAAACAGAAAACGCTTCAGACACCAGCACTTCCCCAAGCAGCTCTCCCAGCAGAAACGGTGGAGCCATGTCCCATGGGAAGGGATGCTGCCAGAGCATCCCCCTCTCCTTTCTCGCATCCATGTCCAACGCAGGCAGCGGGCAGCCTTTTCCCAGACGTGCCAGCGCGTGCTTGCCTCGGATGCACGGCTGCCCACATTTGCCGGTTGTGCTCCAAATGGGTTTTCACAGGTCAAGGTTCTGCAGGCAGCAAGAGCAAGTGCTATTTTTAGTTGGGATAAGGTCACGGTGCTTTTAGAGACAGTGAGGTCTACAATAAAACCTATTGATCAGTCTCTGGAACTAGTGCTCCGGAGAGACGCGTAGATTGAAACAAAAATTGCCTGGCTGTTTTCTCTGTAGGCTCGGTGGGTAAAAGCCTGTTGGACTTCGTTTCTTCCAGGAGATAAAATAAGCAAGAACTAACTGCACAGAGACCACAGTTGTCCGTTTCAGTGGATGCACAGCAGGGAAAGGCAAAGCAGGACCCGCTGGAGAAATAGCAAGATGCTCTCCTCGGCCGCCCTCTCCAATCCCAGAGCAAAAGGAAGTCCTCTGAATGCACCCGTCGCCGGGGTTCCCAACAGCACACACATTTCGGTGTTTGCATTTTGGCGATGCAGACCAGCCGGGTGAGACATGGAGGGAGGCCCACAGATGAAACCCGGGCTGGTATTCCTGCCAGGCAAAGGATGTAACTGGATGGTTCGTACACTTGCAAGGTTTTCACCACAAACACCACAGTTTATCTGGGTTACCTAAGAGCTTGAAGCAAGAATGCCCAAGTAGCAGACTGTAGCATCTTAAAGTTCAGCCCTACACCTCAAATTTGAAGTCCGTTATGGACGGTTAAACACCTCACCACTATGAGAAGCTCTTTCCTGTTTTGGAGGCCTGCGACCACAGGGATGAGTGGGAAACTGTGTAGTATCTTCATTCATCATCTGCTCCCCTCTCCCAGCCGCGCTCACAAACAGAACATGCCACGGTAAACATAATCCATACATCACCTTGTGACACCTGCGACCCCATTAGTGAGCCCAGCCTGTCCTAGCGGGAGCACCCTACCCAATGTTAACAATACAGCGACCAACACGTTTGCACCATGCAATAGTAGCAATAATAATAATAATCGTGGATAGGAAAAGACTACAGAGCTATGAAACGCTAGCGTTTGTGGTGTGTAGCTCACTTCCCACTGGGCACAGTAAGGACGTGAAAGCAGACAGGCTCAGCTGTTCAGGTAGAGCACACCGTGCGGGAACTGAAGCGCTGACGTGCCTGTAGCGTGGCTTGCTCATTGTTTGACTCTGGGTTAGGCGGTGTTCGGAGTTTCTGCATAACAGATATGACAAGATGCAAAATCTCAAGCAGGGGATTATCTGCATGGTGACTGCACTACGGAGGAATCACAATAAAAACCATGTTTCAAAGCAGTACAATAACTGGGGTGCAAGTTGGAAAAAAAAAAAAAAAAACATATGAAAGACAGGCTGTTCTTTCCAAAGCAGATACTGCCTTCAGAAAAGCTAAGGCAATTATTCCTTATTTAGGAAATCAGGCTTGGGTGCAGTTTATTTTCTTTATAAGAAGGTCCTTAAGCTCCTTCCAGCACTTTTCACACTTCTGTGATTTTCTTCCTAGCGTCCTGCGACCATAAAACAAAGTTTAGGATAATCTGATTGCAATAAACAAGGATAAAGTGACTTGGGAACTGAGGAGACTGCTGCAGCCACTCGTCTTCCTAAATGACCAAATGAATGCAGTTTTAGCGGAATATATGTCTGAGAAAATTCCAAGCAAATTTGTGTTTAGCATTGCTGATACCACCCAAGCCTCCTTTGGAGAAAGCCTACTTTATCATCCCAACAGCAGATACAAATATGGGTCTAACTCTTGAGTGAAAGGGAGCCCGTGGTGGCACTCACGTGAACACCCATGCAGTTGGATTTTTACCCCAGATGTGTATATGGGCACATGCACACACTGCTCTGGGGATTTTGATGGACATCAGCTTCATCTGGGCTCGAAGCGCTGCCTGCCACATTCACCGAGCTCTTCCCTCGGCTTCAGCCCACGCCAGCTCAGGCTCTTTGTTAACCTGGACATAAATAACCCTAATGGGGCTGATCCCCATCTCCCTGCACCACTGTGCCTATCCAGAAATTCCCAGGGCTGCAGGGAGCTGCTGCACTTACACAGGGGGATTTCGGAGCGGGATCTGCCCTGGTGGATGCCCTCCCGCAGCCGACATGAGCACAGGGGAGGGAAAAGCAAGCAACCCCTGCCACTGCTCCAAGAGGCTTTCTCAGCCGGCTCGGATGCTGTCGAGCATGAAATCGGCAAGCTGGAGAGGCTGGCAGAAAGCAGCCCCCTCCGATCTGCCACAGGACACATTTTGGTTTGTGGGGACAGCAGGACAACTCTCCCCACAAACAGAAAGAAAAAAGAAATTTCCCCCTAAACTTTCGATTTTTGTCTCTTCCATTTATTTTTTAAATTAGCATGCAGTGTCTGATGCCACGACACGGACAGCTAAAAATGTGTGCACGGATATGTCATCCATGAACAAAGTGGCTCGTGTTTGTTCTTTATTATTTAGGAAATGCACATTAATTACTGCAGATTTTCTCCTATACATCTACTGTATCTCAGACAGAATTGCTGAGAAGGGTCTGCAGAATAAAAATGTATGGGGTAATTAAATGGATATTTATAATTAGAACTTAATAATTTGCATCAGGGACAAATGAGCTCTGATTTCAATCTGTAGTGCATTTAGATTAGCCTGAAGATAGTGTAATTTGATGGTTTATAGTCCTCCTCTCAGATTATGAAACAATACAGTGCCTTTAAAGCAGCCGTGTTTGTGTCAGGAGTGTGTTAAGAAGAAGCTGCAATGAAAATGTTTGACAACGCGAAAGCAGCCATAAATTACATGACAACTGTGTAAAAGTCGTGATGAAACAAATAAAGGGCTGACCTATAGCGCATCTGATTCACTGTGGCGTCCCGAACTCCCCGCGCTCATCTCCACACTGCAAACTCCTCCTTACGTGCTTGACTACTTAGTGCTGAGAAAACTAAATTGTCGCTAGTCCACAACACTCATTCTGAGTCAATGTTTCGGTCTGAAGTAGAAAAACTACACTGCTTGCCCCGCAGTCTCCTGGACAGCCGGCCGCTCTGCCGTAGACTTTTCGTTGCAGCCCTGTTACAGCCCCATTGTTTGCACCATGCGATATTTACAGTGGGCTCTTGAGACACAGGTACTTGACCCAAAGGTTATCGGCTTGTCTCTTGGACCTAACTCCCAATGGCTTCTGATGCCCTTTACCCCAAGGTGGAGAAGCTCACAACACCTCTGAAGACGTAGCAGGTGGGTTTCCCCAAGGGACAGGGCATTCAACATCCCTTGGCCACACACACAGCCCCCAGACCCAGTGCCTGCATCCCTGCAGAGCTCGAATGCGGGGCGAGAGACAGAGAGGCCAAAGAAGCAGGGCAGACCCCTCGTGTTCAGGAACGTCTCCGAGGTGCTCGGGTCCTTGTGTAATGGATGCCACGCAGGGAAATACTTGGATCATCAGATAACAGGGAGCCCTGTGCACAGGGAGAGCTGCGCACATGCATAGTCAAGGGCCTGGGAAAAATACAGGGGTGCCAAGTAGCTGGGAAGTTTGCAATCACACCAATTACGGTTTGACATGCACCTCGGAGATCAAGAGGAGAACCAGTTTCATAAGGGAGGTTTCCAGAACCAGAGCACTGGCACACAAAGCCTTGGAGCTGTATCCCACAACTTCTTCCCAGCCTTTGTACTTTTCTCCCACAAAGCCGAGTTCAGTGCACCGCACGTAATTAACTACAAGCTAAAAATGCAAAGGGGGAAGAAACGGAAACAAGGCTGGGATCTTTAAACCGCCACGTTACGAATGACAGGGAGGAACTGAGGAATCCCAGACTTGGACACCCTGCGCATCCTCACCCGCTCCGCAGCAGGGACGGCCACGTGGGACGGAGCCTCAAGTGCCAAGCGAGGTTCGTCTGCTGCCCTGGGAAGGCACGCAGGACAGGAGGGTGACCCGCTCCTACCTGCCCTCCGCCTCTTTGACAACACCTCCCCTCGGGACAGGGAAAGCCTGTGCTTTCCCACTTGTGCCATTTCTTTGCATTTGGAAATCCACCCGGTGCCAGCAGGATGGAAAACACGGCGCCGAGATCTTCCTTTGCGGAGTTTCTTGTTTGACCAGAGTACACGTTATTCAAATCAGCTACAGTGAAATTCAGTTAAGCTGCTGTTTGTTCCAGCACGATGAGACTGGCCTGTTAAAAAGCAAAAATGTCAGGATGTTACAGACTCAGCCTCCTGCCAAGACTAGTAAGTAGCTGAACAACTGTCAGAAACAGGCAGCGGAGTCACAAGCCTAAAAATAAAATAAAATTAAAAAGAAAAAAACACACACGAATTCAGGACTGTTTGGCGCTTGGCGCTGGGGCAAATGCTGCCCCGCAGCCCTCAGGAAGTTGCGAGCGGATGCTCACGGCTGCCCCAGCCCCATTTATCACCTCCCTGCCAAATCCTACCCTTGCGAAACAAGTGACTTTAAAAAACAACGAAAAGACAGTAAAATCTCCCCTTTTTTTCCTGCTCCTGCCCAGCCCCGCACTACAAGGCAGCCCCTCAATGCTGCGTGCACTGGCTGGGCGAAGGCTGCAAGCAGGCGAGGCGGCTCGGCACGCGAGGGGAGCTGGAAGACACGCAGCTCCATCAGCAAAACATGATGGTGCGGCTGCACTTGGACTGGCCAAAAGGTTTTAGAAACACACCGGGAAAAGACAGCCACTACCTTCACACGCCAGGCTCAATGCGCACTAGGGGTTCCGTTTAATTTTTTTCAGGGTAAAGTTATTGGCACGGGCAGGAGCCACCCCAGGCGTGGGTGTGCAGGGAGGGAAGAGTCCCCACCACCTGCACGCCGCCGGGTCTGTCCCCTGGCTTCGCCTTCCCCAGCCACGCGGGGACTGCCATCCGGATGCTTTTCAGCACGGACTTTAACTTTGGCTATTTCTGAAGTCTCCCAGAGGCGCAAACACGAGCGCACCCGCACGCACCCACCCCTCCTGCTCTCACACACTCGGAGTTTAATTTGCCTCTCAGAACACCAAAACCCTTTTTTGTCCTGGGCCCTCAGGTTACTGGCATCACGACAACTCTTTTTTCCCAACAGCGAGCCAGGAAAGATGATAGAACCTGTGTGCGTGGCCAAGAGACTGGTCTCAACTGGTTCAGAGGGAAAAAATGGAGCTGCGTCTTCCCCCCCCACTTCTTGCCTTTAGCCAAAAGACCTGGGAGCATTTGATGTACAGTCAGCAGGTATGAAAAAAATACATATATTGAAAGGGCTTGAGGCTGCAGGGCTGTGACACTCTCATCAAAACTTGGGCCTGGGCCAAGTTCATCTGTTAATGGCCAGCCCCAGCGCTGCCTCCCCCTCCTCCTCCTCTGCCTCTTCCTCCCTCCTCAAAAAAACGAGACATCGATTATGTCTGTGCTTTTCCCTTTCTATTCAAGATAAACAAAGTGCCTCAAGTTCAGGGCACACCCTGGGAC